>NW_024962253.1:7710115-7725878 GCF_019238085.1 Lagopus leucura
AAGCATGGAATGTAGGGTTGGAAAGGGACTTGAAGGTGACAGAACCATGGAATGTATGGTTGGAAGGGACCTTTTGGGTCGCAGAACCATGGAATATAAGCTTCGCAGGGATTTTGAATATTACAGTACCATGTAATGCGGGGTTGGAGGGACCTTAAATGTCACCGAAGTATTTAATGTAGAGTTGGAAGGAACCTTTTCGGTCGCAGAATCATGGAATGTAGGGTTGGTAGGGAACTTGCAGGTCCCCGAATCATGAAATGTAGGGTTGAAGGGACTTTCATGGTCACAGATCCTTGGAATGTAGGGTTGGAGTGGCCCTATTAGGTTACAGAACTATTTAATGCAGGGTTGGAATGGACTTTGAAGGTCACAGAAGCATGGAATGTAGGATTGGAAGGGACCTTGTAGGTCACAGAAGTATGGAATGTAGGGTTGGAAGGGAGCTTGAAGGTCACAGAACAATGGAATGTATAATTGGATGGGACCTTGTATGTCACAGAAGCATGGAATGTGGGGTTGGAAGGGTCCTTCTAGGTCACAGAATCATGGAATGTAGGGTTGGCAGGGACCTTGTAGGTCACAGAAGTATGGAATGTAGGGTTGGCAGGGACCTTGAAGGTCACAGAAGCATGGAATGTTGGGTTGGAAGGGATCTTGTAGGTCACAGAAGCATGGAATGTAGCGTTGGAAGGGATCTTGTAGGTCACAGAAGCATGGTATGTTGGGTTGGAAGGGACCTTGAAGGTCACAGAAGCATGGAATGTAGGGTTGGAAGGGACCTTGAAGGTCACAGACGCATGGAATTTGTGGTTGGAACCGACCTTGTAGATCACAGAAGCATGGAATGTAGAGTTGAAGAGACATTGAAGGTCACAGATCCATGGAATGTAGGGATGTAGGGGACCTTGAAGGTCACAAAAGCATGGAATGTAGGATTGGCAGGGACCTTGTAGATCTCATAACCATGGAATGTAGGGTTGGCAGGGATCATGAATGTCACAGAAGCTTGGAATGTATGATTGGAAGGGACCTTGTATATCACAGAATCATGGAATGTAGGGTTGGAAGGGACTTTCAAGGTCACAGAAGCATGGAATGTAGAGTTGGAATGGCCCTATCAGGTTACAGAACTATTTAATGTAGGGTTGGAAGGGACTTTGTAGGTCACAGGCGCATGGAATGTATGGTTGGAAAGGGACCTTGAAGGTCACAGACGCATGGAATGTACGTTTGGCAGGGACCTTGTAGGTCACGGAACCCTGGAATGCAGGCTTGTAAAGGACCATGTAGCAAGCATTAGCATTAAATATAGGTTTGGAATGGACCTTGTAGATCTCAGAAGCATGGAATGTAGGTTAGGAAGGGACCTTGTAGGTCACAGAACCATGGAATGTGGGGTTGAAGGGACCATGAAGGTCACAGAAGCCTGGAATGTAGGGTTGGAGGGGACCTTGAACTTCACAGATGCATGGAATGTAGGGTTGGAAGGGACCTTTTAGGTCGTAGAATCATGGAAGGTAGTCTTGGCAGGGAAATTGAAGGTCACAGAGGCCTGGAATGTAGGGTTGGAAGGGACCTCGAAGGTCACAGACGCATGGAATTTGTGGTTGGAAGTGACCTTGTAGATCACAGAAGCATGGAATGTAGGGTTGAAGAGACATTGAAGGTCACAGATCCATGGAATGTAGGGTTGTAGGGGACCTTGAAGGTCACAAAAGCTTGGAATGTAGGATTGGCAGGGACCTTGTAGATCTCATAACCATGGAATTTAGGGTTGGCAGGGATCATGAATGTCACAGAAGCATGGAATGTATGATTGGAAGGGACCTTGTATATCACAGAAGCATGGAATTTAGGGTTGGAAGGATCTTTGTAGGTCGCAGAACCATGGAATGTAGGGTTGAAAGGACCTTGAATGTCACAGAAGCGTGGAATGTAGGGTTGGAGGAGTCCTTGTAGGTCACAGAAGCATGGAATGTAGGGTTGGAAAGGACCTTGAAGGTCACAGAACCATGGAATGTAGGGTTGGAATGGACCTTGTAGGTCACAGAACTATTTAATGCAGGGGTAGTAGGGACCTTTTGGGTCACACAAGCATGGAATGTAGGGTTGGTAGGGACCTTGAATGTCACAGAAGCATGGAATGTAGGGTTGGCACGGATCATGAAGGTCCCAGAAGCATGAAATGTAGGGTTGGAAGGTTTCATGAAGGTCACAGAGGCATGGAATGTAGGGATGGCAGAGACCTTGAATGTCTTGGAAACATGAAATGTACGATCTCATGGGAAATTCAAGATCTCAGAACAAATGGAATGTAGGGTTGGAAGGGACCTTGAAGGTCACACATGCATGGAATGTAGGTTTGGCATGGACCTTGAAGGTCATGGATAGATGGAATGTACGATTTCATGGTACCTTGAAGGTCTCAGAACCAATGGAATGTAGTCTTGAAGGGACCTTGTAGGTCTCACAAGCATGGAATGTAGGGTAGGAAGGGACCTTGACCGTCACAGAACCATGGAATGTCGGTTTGAGGGACCTTGTAGGTTACAGAGGCATGGAATGTTGGGTTGGAAGGGATTTTGTAGGTCACAGAAGCATGTAATGTAGGGTTGTCGGGGATCATGATGTTCACAGAAGCATGCAATGTAGGGTTGGAAAGGACCTTGAAGGTCACAGAAGCATGGAATGTTGGATTGGAAGGAATCTTGTAGGTCACAGAAGCATGGAATGTAGGAATGAAAGGGAGCTTGAAGGTCACAGAAGAATGGAATGTAGGGTTGGAAGCGACCTTGTAGGTCACATTAGCATGGAATGTAGGGTTGGAAGGGAAATTGAAGGACACAGAACCATGTGATGTGGGTGTGGAGGGGACCTTGTAGGTCCCGGAAGCATGGAAGGTAGGATTTAATGGTATCTTGAAGGTCAGATAACCATGGAATGTAGGGTTGGAAGGGACCTTGAATGTCACAGTACCATGTAATGCGGGGTTTGAGGGACCTTGAAGGTCACAGAAGCATGGAATGTAGGGTTGGCGGGGACCTTGAAGGTCATGGAAACATGGAATGTGGGATTTCATGGGACCTTGAAGGTCTCAGAACCAATGGAAGGTAGGCTTCAAGGGACCTTGAAGGTCACAGAAGGATGGAATGTAGGGTTGGAAGGGACCTTGAAGGTCACAGAACCATGGAATGTACGTTTGGCAGGAACCTTGAAGGTCACAGAAGCATGGAATGTAGAGTTGGCAGGGACCTTGTATGTCACAGAAGCATGGAATGTGGGGTTGAAGGGACATTCAAGGTCACAGAACCTTGGAATGTAGGGTTGGAATGGACCTTGAAGGTCACGGAAACATGGAATGTAGGATCTCATGGAACCTTCAAGGTCTCAGAACGAATGGAAGGTAGGGTTGGAAAGGACTTTATAGGTCCCCGAATCATGAAATGTAGGGTTGGCAGGGAAATTGAAGGTCACAGAGGCCTGGAATGTAGGGTTGGCTGGGACCTTGAAGGCCACAGATCCATGGAATGTAGGTTTCAGGGACCTTGTAGGTCACATTAGCATGGAATGTAGTGTTGAAGGTACCTTGAAGGTTACAGATGCATGAAATGTAGAGTTGGCAAGGGCTTTATAGGTCACAGTAGCATGGAATGGAGGGTTGTAATGGACCTTGTAGCAAACATTAGCATGGAATGTAGGTTTGGAATGGACCTTGTAGATCACAGAAGCCTGAAATGTAGGGTTGGAAGAGACCTTGAAGGTCACAGAACCATGGAATGTGGGATTGGAGGGGACCATGAAGGTTACAGAAGCATGGAATGTGGGGTTGGAAGGGACCTTTTGGGTCACAGAAGCATGGTATGTAGGGTTAGAAGGGACCTGGAAGGTCACACAAGAATGTAATTTTGGTCTGGAAGGGAACTTGTAGGTCACAGATGCATGGAATGTAGAGTTGGAAAGGACTTTGTAGGTCACAGAAGCCTGCAATATAGGGTTGAAGGGATCTTGATGGTCACAGAACCATGGAATGTAGGGTTGGAGGGAGCCTTGAAGGTCAGGGAACCATGGAATGTAGGGTGCGAAGTGATCTTGCAGGTCACAGAGTCATGGAATGTAGTGTTGGAAGGGACCTTGAAGGTCACAGAAGCATGGAATGTAGGGTTGGAAGGGACCTTGAAGGTCATATAAGCATGGAATGTAGCGTTGAAGGGATCTTGCAGGTCACAGAAGCATGGAATTTAGGGTTGGAAGAGACCTTGTAGGTCAAAGAAGCATGGAATGTAGGGTTGGAAGGGATCATTCAGGTCACAGAAGCCTGGAATGTAGGGTGGAAAGGGACCTTGAAGGTTATAGAACCATGGAATGTAGGGTTGTCAGGGACCTTGAAGGTCACAGAATCATGTAATGTACAATTTGAGGGGACCTTGAAGGTCACATAACTATGTAATATAGGGTTGGAAGGGACCTTTTAGGTCACAGAAGCATGGAATGTAGGGTTGGAATGGACTTTGAAGGTCTCAGAACCGTGGAATGTAGGGTTGGAAGGGATCTTGAAGGTCACAGAGCCACTGAATATTTGTTTTTGAAGGAACCATAAGGTCTCCCCAGCTCCACCCCTGGCTGTGGGTTGTGTGTAACCTCAGGTCAGTCAACCCAACGCCCTTTGCATGTTCATAGGCACCTCCCAAGCCTCCCAAGCCTGGATTGGATCCTTCCACTTCTGTGGCAGTGTCACCAACTGGGATTTAGGATAGCCAATGGAAAGAAGGTGAACCATCTTCAGATTCTTGTTATTGATTTGCTGGGCTGAAGGTTCTAATCTAGATTAATAAAAATAGTGGAATAAATGTGATACAAATGTATGTATGATTTCAGTGCTGTGCATTGGCAGCACGTGTGTGGAGAAGCAAGGTGAAGTTGTGGTCTGCAAAGAGGTCTGCAGAAATGCCATCCCTTGGCCATAGAGTGCTGTCCTGGTGGCTCTTGGTCCTGTGGCCAGGCGGGATTACTCTGCCCTGCTTTCACCTGCTGGTACTGCCTTGGAGAACTGCTCATTGTTGGGTTTCTCTTTTCTTTCTCCTTCTCTTCCTCATCTCCCCTCCCCTCTCTTCTTTTTCTTGATTCCTGTAGTGTTTGAACAGCAGAACCACTGGAGAATGATAAAGCTTCATTTCTTCCTGCTTTTGTGGCCCTCTTGATTATTTCATTTCTCATTGTATATTCTTTTGAGGTTCCCCTCCAAACGGAAAGCAAATATGTATGCTTGCAGGAGCAGTTTGTTTCCGTTTGGCTGAGCAAAACAAGCAGATATTGCAGCAGATACTGAGTACTTCAGCTTGGAGGTCCTGGGTAGGGATCCCTGACGCCCCAGCACCCGCATCTGAGTGGCAGTAGTTGTTAAAGCTGGTGGGCTGCCTGTGCTTCAGCTTTGCCATGGATAAATAAAATATAAAAATCCAACTTCCTTAACTTTGGCTTGCTGCATATTGTTAAGTAAGAATATTGAGGTTTGGGGTCAGCAGTTGCCTGGATGTGATTTTACCAAGTAGATGAGAATAATAGAAATGCCCTGTGCTGGCCTTTAATGGTCATCTTGCAGTGATAACTTTTACCAAAGCCAGTTCTCCAATGATTCATAAATTTGCATTTGTTACAATTCAGAAGAAAGCAAGGATCTGGGATGCCATGCAGATTTCCACGAAGCAAGGTGCTGGGTGAGGCAAATCACTCTCACTGCAAGGTTCTGGGGAGACGGAATCAGGCCCAGGTGGTGCCTTTGTGCCTGAGCTTGAGTCAAGATGTTGGCTGTGGTTGCACAACAAGCCCATCCGAAAGGTCATGGAGAACCAAAGAGGGTTTGCGTGCAGCGTTGGTGCTTGGCCATCCTTGGCGAGGTTGGATGCAACCAACAGCGTCACCATTGGCAAGGTTGGGTTCGACCAGGAGTGCACCCAACCTGTTTTCAAAAAGTCAACTCCTTGCGTGCACATTTTTATCTAGGAAGTCGGTTGGTTGGTTGTAAAGCTCGGGCTTTGCACTGCTAGGTGTGCTTTGGGGATCTGCTGCCATCCCAGCAGCACAGTGTCGTCCCAGGCTATGCCTTGGCTCTACGTGGGTAAGGCCAAGCAGCTCCATGCCTGGCCATCAGAAGGGCCAAAATGCACTTGAGGCAGAAAAAGCCAAGTGTGAAGGGGAAATGCATCCTTTAGTACGTGAGCACACACCTTGAACACTTTTTTTTTTTAAATTTCTTTTTTTTTTTTTTCTTTCAATTTTTCATGCCCGGCTTAGCAATCAGAAGGCTGCGCCGCGCTTCGGTTTTTCCAGTCTGCTGCATCGTGTGACCCCTGTGACTCCGAGTTAAGCCTCATTATATAATGGCGGGCTGTTTTTTTGGAAAACCTCCATTTAATCCTTTCTGAGCAGAATTTGCTGGTTTTGTTTTCCTTCATATCATCGCCTCGCTTCCCCCCGCCCACCCCTTCCCCAGCGCACGCACGCTGGAGGCGTCAGTCTGGGAGCGGGGTCCTTTCTTCCTCTTTTATTTTTTATTTTCTTCAAGTCTGTAGAGAAAAATGGTTTATTTTCGTTTGCCCGAGCTCCAGCGCCTTTCTGCGCCGCCGGGGGGAAGGACTACGTGATGTGCAGCAGGTATTTTGTGAATGGAGCACAACCCTGTGACTCCCCGTCGCTCGGCCGAAGGGGGGAGGCAGGGGAAGGAGAGAGACAAAAAAAAGAAAACCCAGTGACTCCATACGACTTGCTCTGGCTGGAAAACTTTTTCAGCGCCGTGGTTCTTAAGCCAGGAGGAAGCTTTCTTCTGGCCCAAGAACAATAAAGGGGTCAGCAGCCTGATCCTCCCTCCTACACCCTCTTCCTTCCATTGTGAGGGGTATGTGCAAATATCCCGGGCTGCTTCTGCTGGGGCCTTGGGGACTCGAGCTGTGCATGTGACATTAAAGAGAGACTCTGGAGCAGCCCTGCGAGTTTAGCAATGCCGCGCTGCAAAAAATAATAATAATAATAAAGGGAGGAAGAAAAAAACAAAAGTGGAGTCTCTGAGGCAGGAGCCTCTATTTCTGGCGTAGCGTTAGCACGTTGGAGAAGGCGTTCGTGGAGAAGGTTCTCAGGAGTATCTCAAGGAGTCATGAAGGTTGGAAAAGACCTCCAAGATCTCAACCCCAGCACCCCGACACCGTGCTCACGCCATGTCCCCCTGTGCCACATCTCTGTAGTTGTCTAACACCTCCAGGAATGGGGACTCTGCTGTCTCCCTTGGCATTTTGTGTTATCTTCACACCGTGGGGAGCGCCCTGTCCCCTTGCCATGCCCCAGCCTTGACACAGGCACTCCTCCATCGTGCCACAGCAGCACCTTCCCCCTTCCTCACCAGAACGATGGGGTGGTTGCCAAGGCACCTGCATCCCTCGGTGCCTAGGAGCTGCAGGACTGCTGTGCTTTCTGTGGTCATGCAGAGGGATGTGGTCAGTGGGCATGGTGGGGACGGGTTGATGATTGACCTTGGTGATCTTAGTGGTCGTTTGCAGCCCTTACAGTTCTCTACTATAGTTTTTTCCTGAACTCAAAGCGCTCACCATCGCAGAGCACACCGTGTTCTGCCATCACAAACAGCCGTGCTTCTTCCAGATGTCAGCAGGGCAGCCACGTGGCATTTGACATCTGCCAGACCTTCCCGAAGGAGATGGTGGGATCTGTTGACTTTCGTGAGAAGGTGAGGTCAGGACAACGAGCCGCACGGTGCGCTAATTCATTTGCTGGAGGGTAGAAACCCACCTCCGTTTATTTTTATTTCTTCTGCAATGACTGGTGGACAGCACGTGTGACAGCTCGCCAGGCCTTGGCACCGAGCAGTCGCATGAATCACGACGGTGATTTCGCATCAAGGCAGTTCCTGCCGTTATTATCTCCTCGCTGTGTCGATAACGTGTTGGTGGCGATGCTCAGGATTTCCTCACGCTCCAGAGCTTTCCTGAAGCGCTGGAGGAAGTCGCCGTTCCAAGATTGCACCTCCGTGCTGAGAACCGGGGGCCGGCCGTGGACGTACGTGCGACCCGACATGATCCGAAAAGCGCCGTGACTCTTTTCCCCGTGGTGTCAACATGTGCTCTCCTCCTCCTCCTCTGCAAACGCCCAACCACGATCCTGGTGATGGAATTCTTGCGCTGCTCTTCCTCGTCTGGAAGAGGAAATAGTGCACGACCGACCATCGCCGGCCAGGCTATGAAAGTGTATTGTGAGTGTTAGAAGCATACGCAAGAATAAGTTTGTCTTTTTTCTGTCCATCCTCAACTCCTGAGGGCTGCTGGAGTCAGGACAGGCAAGTGTAACAACTCTTCCCCTGTTTGGGGGTCTTCATCCAGCCCATTACAAGGCTGGGTGAAAAGTTTTTTGGCCAGGTCGGAGGATATTGAAGATCTGGAGCAGTTTGGAACTTGGGTAGGGTAACCTAGGCTTCTTTCACATGCGCTTTTCCAAAGTTCCTTGGATGTTTACTGCCATCAGTATCAGTAGCACAGTCAAATCAGGTGGTCGTGTTGGGAAGAACTGACTGTTGAGGAGCAGATTGGAATGGAGCAGAGGATAGTTGAAAACGGATGGGATGGGGGTGGGTTGGGAGATCAGGACTTGGTGGTGTTCCACGAGTCTTCTGTCAGGTCTAGGCAAGTTACTGCTTCTTGGTGAGATCAGGATCAGTCCTCTTTCTGGAGAAATCAAAAGCAAACTTTTGCTGTCTCCTGTGTCCAAGTTTCCAGCCTTCTGCTCATCTTTTCTGCCTATATATTTGTGTCCTGCCTGTGCAGCTTCTCGCAAGGGTAGATGGAATTGGAAAAAAGCTCACGTGGAAGGACATGGAAGACAGAGTCAAGCAAGAGTCTGGGGAGACCATTAGAAGCCCAGTGGCCTCTCAGAAGATTGGTCATGGAGTGCTTCACAGTGTGGTTGGGTTGGAAGGGACCTCAGAGATCACCCAGCTCCAACCCGTCATGCTCCAGAGGCTTTGTGGAGTGGTGAGGCACAATCTGAACGTGCACAGAGAGCCAACATCCAGGGCTCATCCTCAAGGAGGCTTGGGAAATCAGGACGGCAATGCACTGTTTCCTGGTCCTTTAAGGACTGTCCCTGGTCGGGAGCCGTGTACAGTAGGAGCAGTCATCAGCCTCATCTTACGTGCTCCTCGTCTCACCAGTTGGGATCGTTTTTCCCCATGGAAACCATCAAGAATTTCCGTTATTTCCTTTCCTGAGGCTTTGTTTGGGTGGGGATTTCTGGAAGGTATTTCACAGGCAGGTATAATTAATGAAAGGCATACTTTGCCCGTGGATGAGTTTTCTTTAAAAGCCAACCTCTCCCATAGTGGTAAAACAAAAACTGCTTGTTGCCTGGTCCGATAGAGGGGAGGTGAGGACAGGAGGAGCCAATAAGCCTAGAATCATCCGAGTTAGACATGAGACACCAGGGCTAAGGCCCTTAGCCAGCAAATCCTTCAAATGTGTGCTTAATTTTAAGTCCCACCGACTTCAATCTGTTTACTCTTGTGCTTAACTTTAAGCATGTACCTAAGTGCTCTGCTGGCTGTCGGCCAAGGCAAACAGCGGGCTTGAAGAGCAGATTCGGGCAAAGCAAGCGGTCTGCCGATGTCCTGCCGGGGCGGGCTGCTCTGTGATGGAGGGGGATGGCACTGGCACCCTCCAACATGTCACAGCGCTGATGGGTGATTCCACGTTGGGTACTGCAGGAGCAGTGCACTCGCCTTTTGGGGAGAATGGTAACGATTTCATCCCTGAGCAGGTATTTCAGTTCCAGTGTCTCTGCGTTTTGCTGCTCTCACAGCGAAATCCTTTTGCATCATTTCCAAGATTGCTTTTTTTCCTCTTGATTACGAGAAAGAAGAGCTGTAGTGGGATGGAAGAGCCTCGTTTTATCACCAGTAGAGGAAGCCAGGAAGATACAGGACCTAACTCATAAATCTTTGCAGGCATTTGCATGGCTGCACTAAGACAACCAAAAGGATTCCTGCGTTACCACGAGCTTTTATGGCATCTCCATCTTTTTCTTTCCTACCCCAAGCTCGTTCCTTGCTTTCATCCCCCTTTTGCTCATCCAGCCTGCACTCCTTGCTATCACAAGGGTCCTGCCGTTGTTTTTACCCTACGCACCACAACCCCTAAAGCTAACAGCTGCCACCACGGCGTGCATGGAAACGAACAGAGTCAGAAAACAAGCAGAGTTGGTTGGGTTTTTTTTGTTTTTTTTTTTGAAGGCACCACTACCAGGGGTTAAGGGAAGTCTGCAGCTGGAACAAATATAGCGCTCGTCTCACTTCCTCAATAACTCTGCTCAGGGAGCGCACAGTTGCCAGACGAAAGAAGCGTAGTCAGCCACTGAGTCTTTGAATGCAGCTCAATATCCCCCCCAGCCCCTCCCCCCCTCTCTCCAACCCATGGAATTTATATTAACCTCCAGCTTTTCTTAGCTGGTGGGAATTTTTTTTTGTTTGTTTTTTTTTTTTGCTTATTTATTCATTTGTTTATTTGTTTCCTTTCTGGTCGCTTTTGTTGCTTGGGTTTGCTGGAGACGGTGGTGCTCCTCTCTTCATGGTCTTCCTGGCCAAGAGCCATGCATCTTACCTCTTACATGTATCTTTTTGGCCTTGATAAGGGCTGAGGCTGCCGAGCACAAAGGCGCCTGATAAATTGATTTTGGAAGGGCTTGTGGCCTTGTCTGCCCTCCCTGCACCCTTGGAAACAGGTGGGCAAGGAACCGGATGGAAGCAAAGGTGCTCAAAACCACTTTGGGTGCAGCACTCAGCAACCTCATTTAAGTTCTTTATAGTTCCCTGTGACCAATGGCTCAGACCTCTCCCAACCTTTAGAGCTGAGCTCCCATATCAACCACCACATATCCAGTCCTGCTACCAAGGATTCCTACCCCATCAGAGCTAAAAAAGCCCTACAAGAAAGGCTCATAACCCCAACAGAGCTAAAAAAGCCCTAGCTAGGAGTTGTGGTGCGCTTCATTTGTTGTATTTTATTACTGGTTCTTCTTTGTCCCCTCTTGGTTCTAACAAAACAGCCTGAAGGCACTTCATCAGATGCAAAATGAATTGGACAAGCATTGGCCATCTCTTGAAAGCCGTCGTGAAAGCTGTCGTAGCACATGTTTTCGTTGACAGAAAGGCTGTTGACTGGTGCCTGGAGAGTAGGAGCTGTTGTGTCTTTGGTTGAGGTTCATCCATTACAAGATGTGGGAGAGCAGGTTCTACCCTCTTGCTACCTGTCCTGTAGTAGATTTTGGATAAAAAGCAGTTTTTTGGGATTCTGTGTGTGTGTGTGTGGAAATGCATTTACAAACATCACATTTGGAGACTGCTGTGAAGCAGATAGCAGTTTTGCTTTTCTTGCTACCCAGATCCAAAGTGACTTTACTAAGAGATAGTCAGGGCATGGAGTGAGACTTTTCCAAGGGCACAGTGAGGTTTTTTTCAGAATTAAACCAGTGTGTATGCACATATTGGTATGTTCTGAGCTATGGTAGTGCCGTGGGATCCTTTCTTGTTCTCTCTGGTCTGAGCTGGCCAAAGCAGAGACTTAGGAAAGGAGAAAAAAACATTTCTTTGTGGTGTGGTCCCAGGGAAAATGTGTTGGCTGCATCTTGGGAGCCTGGAAATGGGAATATCATAGAATCATAGAATGTTGTGTGAGAATGTTTCAAGCACAATGTGAGGGGCTTGAAGGAGGAAAGGACATTGGTGTTCTGCACAGCTTGCTTCAGCCAGGAAGGTGCCGTTGCTGAGCCTGTGAGAAGTCTGTGAGAAGGGGCAGCCATCAGTGTGACCTTGTTGTAGTTGGGGTCCCCATGACTTCAGTAGCACAGGGTGTGGATGACAGCAAGATAAGCCAGCTCTCTTAGGCACAAACCTCCGCTCCAAAACCCTCTGGAGTCCAATCAAATCCATTGAGAGATCACCAAAAATTCAGCAGGGAAGTCCATGTTCTGCCTGTGGTCCTATGAGGGACCTTGCTTGTGCCACACGCCAGCAGGGTACAGGCTGACTGGTGCACCAGGAAGGCAGGTCATCGTATCTGGGTGTGCAAAGTGGGATCTATAGGCTTTGAAGGAGACAAGAGATGAGGAAGGCTGGGTTTGGGAATGTGGAACATTCAGAGGAAGAATAGACTTAAAAGAAATGCACGGTCCCAAAGGGACCAAAATAGCTGAAATTACAAATATTCCCATGGCAACGTCACAACATTGTACAGGCCAAAGCCATTCCTCCCTCACCCCCAGATTAGCAGCAGCCAAACAGAATGCAGGAAAGGCTTCTTGGAGCAGTGCAGTCCTTTCTTATAGTCAGCCTGGGCTACCCGTGAGTAGCCCCTAGGCTTTCCAACCTCCAGCAGCTTTGTCACCGTCACCCAGTGTGATGGTAGTCAGCAATGCAGTTGGTGGCAGCAGTGGGTTGGGAGAATCCCATGGCTGAACCCCAAATTTGAAGGGAGCAAGAACAGGGGTCCAGTGAGTTAAATCCATCTGCTCTGGGACTGTCACCGAGTGCTGAAGGTGATGCTGCAGCATGCAAGGGCGCAAGCAGTGCTGCACTTGCATCTGCATTTACTGAATATGTGTATTTATTTCTGGATGGGACTTACTGCTGACAGTAAGGCTTGTTTTCAACATGACCGGGCTAGAGGAAATGCATACAAATAAACAATAAACCTAAACAACACTAAAATAACACCAGTGAAAACAATCAGAGTTACTTCCAGTCACAAAGTATTGTTCCCGTTTTGCTTGGGAAAAAACTCTGTTTCCTAAGTCAGATTGTGAGCGATGGTGGGTTTGTGGATTCTGGTAACAAAGGGGATTTCTTTTGTCTGTTATTTATATTCTTCCTATGGCACCACATATCTGTGTCTCTGCATCTGGAGTGCCTGGCTCCAATGCTTCCAGTGTCACCTTGCACTGTTGGCTCTGTGCGCGTTCTGCAGCTCCACCCTGATTTTCAAGTTTCATCAGCTCTGAACTGCGTTTAACTCAGGAGCCACGGGGCTGAGCGTTAAGAACAGACCCCAGAAAGCTCACTGTCAGCCCCTGGCAGAAGATGTTGAGGAAGGCTCAAGGTGCATTTCACTTGCAGTATCATGGAATCGCAGAATTGCCAACGTTGGAAAAGATCTCCAAGATCATCCAGTCAACCATCCACCTCCCTCCAATACGTCCCCCTAAGCTGTGTCATTTAGTACAAAACCAAAATGTTTCTTAACACCTCCAGAGAGGGCGGCTCAACCTCTTCCTTGGGCAGCTCATTAATTACTCTAATGAATCATTCTAATCTTTACTTGCATTTGCAACCTTTGTCCCACATGGGCACCCTGAGCTGTTCTGCTGTTCTCTTTGGCTTTTGTTTTTCTAGAATCAGAGAATCATTAAGGTTGGAAAAGCCTTCAGAGATCACCAACCCACCCACCATGCCCACTGACCGCATCCCGGAATGCCACATCTTCACAATTCTGAAGCACTTCCAGGGATGGGGACTCACCCACCTCCCTGGGCAGCCTCTGCCACTCCATCACTGCTCTTAGGAGAGGAAACTGTTCCTTATACCTACCCTTTTATCTCAGACCTGCAAGCAGTGAGGTGAAGTTGGCACCATGTATTTAATTTTCCACCTAATTGGGTGTCCACCCTGGGAGGAACTGGTAGCAAACTCTGGAGAAAAGAGGTGGGAAGAGTCGAAGCCCTGGGATTGCATGTGTGAAGTCTGCAATTAATCAGAACGTCCCCGGATTTGGGACAGGGGCCGCATAAACTTGCCCTCAGCAAATGGGATCACAGGAGTTTGCGTCCCCGGGGCGGTATGGGAGGGCAGCCCTGTAGGAAATAGGTCAGAATTTTTAGTGGAAACTAAGGAAGGGATGATATTTAGCTGTGACCATACTGATCCCCATTGCTCGTCTGTGTCCCAACTCCTTTTATGTGAAAAATCCCCACGGCGCTCATGGCCAGAGCACACTCACTGTGCCTTTGCTGGCAGTGCGCACTTATGGCACACTCCCCAAAGATGCAGTTAATCAGGAAATCCTCCAAACCAGGACATCCCCCAACAAACAACTTCCTCTGCCTTCTATGTGATAGGCGTGCTGCACCGTGCCGTGATTCACTGGGCAGGCATGTCCTACTCCATGGTGTGCAGAGCATCCCTCCTCTGAGATCTTTGCTTCCATCCCTTTGGACAGCCCAGTTGCTGAATTTAGCTTTGGCTCTGATGACTGAGCGTGGCATAAAGATGTTGCATTTTCTCTTCGGTTGGCGCTGGGTCCTGAATTAAATGGTCTTTAAGATCCCTTCCAGCCCAACCCAAGCCACTCTTGTCCTGTGCAGAAAAGAGCAGTGATAGATTCCTTATTCAGAAGCAGCTATTCTAATAGCACCTTCCAGGAAAAATGAATAGCTTGCAATTTGAAGGAACAGATTTATCACTTCAATTTTAATGGAGAGGAAATCATTTACAGGGCCCTTCCTGCCATTGTTAGGTATTTTCCATGGCTTCCAAATCAGGTCAAGGCTTTGGTTTGTGCCACGGCCCTTTTCTTTCAAGAGGCAGAAAATTCCCCTCGTGTCAGAGAGGAGAGAGGATGGCAGGCTGGTTGAGTGGGAATTCCTGGAAGGGGAAGAGGTCCAGGCGAGCACTCTGCCAGGAGATGACTTTGCTGAGAGTGCCAGCAGTCGTGGCCAATGCTAGCCATGGTGATGGGGTCGGTCCCCACACCACTCATCCCATGGGGGCACCTCTTGCTCCCATCATGCATCCCGTGTGTAGCCTGACTCTAAAAGCATTTTTTTCTGGATGTGCTCAGTGATGGCATATGCAATCCCTTGAAGCACCAGAGCATGGAGTTGGCACAATAAAATTGAAATAAATACATCTGCATCTCTGTGCTGTCCCAGACTTCCCATGTCTTCAGCAAATGATCCATCATATTCATGGATGAAAGCCTGATTGTGACACATTGCAAGCATGATTTTTGTGGGTTTCTGGAAGTACAGTATTTGTTTATTTTTTCGTCCTGCCTCTAGCCACACTGTTTCTGCTGTTGTCATGCAGGGAGATGGCTGCATCTTCCATAAATCCAACCCCACCCATCGCTTCCCACCGCCTCAGAAAACAAATCCCACCCTGAGCTTGGGGTGCAATAAAACAAAGCAAAGCTGCCGGCATGCACTGCCAGCCTAACGACCTGTTTGCTCAGCCCAGGCCTTCTGCCACCGTTTGCTTAAGATAAGGAGGGGTGGAGATGTTTCTTGAGGGCACGAAGGCTCTTGAGACAAATCTCATGTGGTCTGATACAATCAGATCATTTTTTTTCCTTCTCCCATTGCCCCAGCCTTGTTTTTCTTTCCATCTGTCCTGCTTTTCTCAGCCTTTTGTTTCTTTCACCGTTGGGTCATCTTTTAATGCTCGGCTGTCTCAGAGCTGTGAGCATCTTCTGCAGAAGGTCTGAGCGGGCTTATGGGGTGAAGAAGGTCACTTCATGGGGTCAGGTCTCATATTCTGGGAGTCAGGCTGTGTTAGGCACATGTGAACACAACAGAGATGAAACAGTGAATCATAGAATGGTTGTGTTGTATTCAAGGAACCTTGAATATCATAGAACCATGGAATATCTGGGCTGAAAGAGACCCAGAAGATCGTAGAACCATAGAATCACAGAATGGTTGTGTTGGAAGGGTCCTTGAA
>NW_024962253.1:7725888-7734645 GCF_019238085.1 Lagopus leucura
AACTGTAGAATCACAGAATGGTTGTGTTGGAAGGGTCCTTGAAGATCATAGAACCGTAGAATCACAGAATGGTTGTGTTGGAAGAGATCCAAGGTCCTCACAGCCCCCAGCCATTACCATTCCCCCCCTTGTCTTGTCACTATCAGGCCGTATGGAGAAGTGCTTGCCAGAGGCTAGCACCTCTTCTCTAAGAGCCACTTTTGCAAAGACATCAGAATGAACATCCCATCACAAGAGAGCTGATCTCCAGGGGACTGGCCAAGAGAGACCCTTTTCTCACAGAGCTGCTAGTCTTCCTTACATGTGGAATTCAAATTTGACGTATGTGTACATACGAGAAGTCCCATGGGATTCTCAGGTTCTTCTCCAAGTTGACCACCATGTAAACCACGGACTGTTTTGCTTCAAACTGAGCATGACCCCTTTTAGTGGTGGTTCTGAAGACCATGGGCTCCCTGTTCTTTTCTTTTCCCACACCTCTCACTCCCAGAACTGGTGGCGCTGAAATGTTATGTTCTCAAGCCACATGTGATCGAATATCAAAATAAAACCGTGGGGGTCTGGAGACCAAATGCAGTTTCGCTGCCCACTGACAAGCTGCGAACCATCTCTGGGTTGGGCAGGAGCAAAGAATGCCTCTCGTGTGTAGGTCTTCTTGTGGACCCATCGCAGGACACAGGGTGGCCTTCTGCCTTGCAAAACTTGTTTCTTTGGTTCTGCCCTTGGGTTTCACCTTCATAGAGCATCTGTTTGCAAGCACAACTCGGGATATGTTATGGAATTGGAAGAGCCGTTGCAGACCCACATTGTCCTCAGTGAGCCAGTTCAGCTTCCAGCACTGCACTGCACAACCTGCACCGGGGAGCAGCCTGCAGACAAAGTGAAGAACACGCAGATGTCATAAAAGCGTGTGCCGTGCCCTTGGGACTCTGGCCTGCACCCAACCCATGCCCTCGCCTTCTCCAGGCACTCCACCCTCCTTGGAAGTCGCCGATATTTCCTTTTACATCAGCTCCCTGCACACACACACACACACAAAAAAAGTTGACTTTTCTCCCTTCCAAATTTAGCTCTCCTTAAGCACTGAAATAGACAAGAGTAGGGACCTGTGACTTCTTTTTTTTTCTTTTTTCAAAACACTGTCTCATGCCTAGGACTAAAGAAGGGAACCACTCAGCTTGGGAGCGGGACGCCTGCTTCTCCTCATGGGCACTTTCTGTTCAGGCTCCTTGGATTGGGGGGGGGTGCATTCTCATGGAATTAATACGCCCCTTCTTGGGTTGGAAGATGCCCATGGAATAAACCCACCCCTTCTTGGGCTGGAGGATGCATTCCCATTGAGTTAACCCATCGCTCCTTGGGCTGGGGGACATCTTCCCATGGAATTAATGCATTTCTCCTTGGGGTGGGGGGCATCTTCCCATTGAATTAACTCATTCCTCCTTGGGCTGCAGGATGCATTCTCTTGGAATTAATCCATCCTTCCTTGAGTTGGGGGACATCTTCCCATGGGATTAACCCATCTCCCCTTGGGCTGTGAGACATCTTCCCTTGGAATTAACCTACCCCTCCTTGGGCTGGGTGACATCTTCCTCTGGAATTAACCCACCCCTCCTTGGGTTGGACTGTGTATTCCCATGGAGTTAATCCATTCCTCTTTGGGCTGGGAGATGTATTCCCATAGAATTAACCCATCCCTCACACCCTCTGGATGCCGAAGGGATGAAGAGGAGCAGCATGGCA
Organism: Lagopus leucura; assembly: GCF_019238085.1. Lineage (NCBI taxonomy): Eukaryota > Metazoa > Chordata > Aves > Galliformes > Phasianidae > Lagopus > Lagopus leucura. The sequence goes on from NW_024962253.1 coordinate 7,727,632, forward strand.
CCACTTTACCTATGGTTTCTGCTTGGAACGAGCAAGAATGCAGTTCTTGAGATGTAGTGGCAGCTTGTAGGAAATTGGCACTTTGTGTGCTCATGCTTTGCAGAGATAGTTTCAGTTTTCAGGGTATTTGTATTTGCACATGCTTCTGACATGCAGTTTAAATTCTTAAAAATACCCCAAGCTCAGCTGTGATAGCGAAACATTTGGAAGCAGTCTCACTGAGTACTGTGCTATTTTTTTGCCTTGTTTCTGAAATAAGTACAGCTGGTAAGACTGGGCAGTGGGTCTGCTCCCTCCTTTCCTTTTCCCAGTCGCTTTGGTATCATCAGCTAACTGCAAGCACATTGGTTATGGTGCTCAGGGGCATGATTTAGTGGTGGGTCGTCAGAGTTAGGGTTGCATGGTTAGGCTGAGGTCGGAGTTGATGATCTTGAAGGTCTTTTCCAACCTGAGCAATTCTGTGATTCAGAGGAGCAAAGGTCTCTGAGGCTTAAGCTCCTCCAATGCATTTGGCAAAAAAAATAAAATAAAATAGTGACCAGATGGGTGAGAAGGGCGCAAACCGCAGTGGGCAGTAATGGAAAAGCTGCAATATAATTTTAAGCAGCTTGACATCAAGGATTTCCAGGCTCTTTTCAGTGATGTCCAGGCTGATTCACCGGCTTGAAGGATAAGACAGATCGCTATGGAAGCAGAAGGAGTGAGTTTTACGAGGCTTTTATTGCCAGCCTGGGAAATACAATGCCACATAAATAAAAATCATTGCAGTTATGACAGCTCTGTAGTCCCTGGAAAATAAATAATGCTTTGCACTTTCCTCCAGGAACCTCAGAACTCTTTGCTCACATTAATGAGGCCCCATGATGCTTGTAGTAAGGCAGTAATACGGAGTTCACTTGACCAGACCAACAACAAATGAGCATGGGGTGACCTGGCACCTTCACTGGGGAGAGGACAAGGTGGGGAAACTGCATTTCTGCCTCCAGCTTGCTTTGGGCAAGACATCTACTGCCCTGGTCAGCCCAATCGGTGGATGGCACTCATCCCTTCCCCAGGGGCTCAGTCAGTGCCTGTTGTATCCTGGAGCTGAACATTGCTTTTCCCTCTTTTCCAGGGTTACCACCCGCTGCCTCATGAAGCTGAAATCGCACACACCAAAAAGCTGTTCAGAAGGAGGAGAAACGACAGGAGGTAAGCGAAAACCTCTCTTTAAAATTCTTTTTAGCCTTTTCGTCCCTGTTGCACATCTTTCCCCACTGTCTCGTGGAATGTCTATGGACACTTCCATCCCTGGAGATGCCAGTGCCATGAATGGGGCAGCCAGCCCATGGCAGACATGGGACCTGGGGAGCTTTAAGATCCCCCCAGTCCAACTCATTTTTATGGTTCTATGATCCTCAAGGTCCCTTCCAACCCAACCATTCTACAGTTCTGTCATCCTCAAGCTCCCTTTCAACACAACTGATATATGGCTCTATGATTTCCAAGTCTCTTCCAACCCAACCATTCTGTAGTTCTGTGGTTCTGTGGTTCTGTGAATATTGCTGTTTAGCAGCTCTCTTGCTCCGGGAGCACTAAGGCCTGGGAAATGGTGTGTCCATCTGACACAGCACTATATATTCCAGCACAGGCAGAACCCACACTTCCTCTAGAAGAGGCAACAGCAAAGTGTTGTCTGTAAAGGCTTTGAATCTTGTGGCTTGCTTCCTCTCTTTCCACTGAACGCTTTCGGAATGGGTCGAGCAGGGCTTGCAGCAAGACGTCTGCATTAAGGAGGGGATGTGCTAACAAGGCAGGCAGCTGAGTTCCTGTGCCAATGGTGTTTTCAACCTATTGAGTTAATTTAATGATATAATTGTTTAAGTTGCATATTTAGTAACATGAGGGTCTCTTCTCTGCACTGAGGTATGATGCCTTGCTGGACTGGAAAGAGCTGCCTTGGGCTGCTGCTGGGAGATGTGGGGCAAGGTACCACCCCAGAACAAATATCTGAGTGGCAGGGTGACATCCCAGGGGCATAGCTGGATTAGGGGAACCCAGGGTTTTACATTACATGAGCAATTTTTTAGTTTTGCCATGGAGTGCGTGCTTCATATGCTGCATAGAAGAGACAGGGAGATCAGATTAAAGGTGCTGAACCAGGCTGCACCTGAGGAATGCTGACTTTGGTCTGCTTGGCACATTTTAGGTGACAGACTGATGTCAGCCACAGATGTCCATGAGAGCAGCTCCTGGCTACCAGTGGGTTGTTTTTTTTTTTCTTGTCCCAAATGCTAACCTGCCATTTGCTGCTACAAGACCCACCCTTCCCAGCCAACAGCAGAGGCTGTTTGGTTTGACCTCCACGGGGCTGTGATATGGAGAACAACAGACTCCTTCTCTCAAGCCCTGCCCTCCATTCCACCCCAACCCAACCCACTCTGTGGCATCCCAGGTCAATATGGCTGGGGATGGAGGGCCCAGCCAGCCAAAGCCCTGGGACAGTTGGACTTGGTGATCTTCAGAGATCCAACCCCTACGGTTCTGTGATCACCACCTCAGGAAGCAGACTGCTCTGTTTGAAGTCCAGGGGAACGTTGCTGGGGAATGGGAACTCATAAAAAGTTGGCACCGTCGCCGTCCCATTGGTTCTGTCGCCTCTTGTTGGCTGTTGGTGGGGGCTTGGTGGTCTGCCTTTGTGCAGTGGAGGGTAATGACTCGTAGAGGATGGTGTGAGTTATTCATCTCCTCTTTCCAAAGACCTCCCGCAGTATAGAGGGTGGGAGCTTTCCCTGTCTCTCCTCAGCGTGCCCCTATTGCTTTTGATAACGAGATTCCAGAAACGTCCCCGAATTTTCTCTCTCACCGTCCCAGTTTGCCTCCTATGTTTAACTTGGCTTTACACTTTAATGATCAGGAAAAAAAAAACCAGCCTGGCTGCTTTGTTTCATTTTTTTCTTTCTTCTTTGGGCCTTTTTTTTTTTTTTTTTTTTTTTTTTTTTTGGGTGTTGTTTCTAATGAGATGGAGAGATCTAGGGGAGGCAGAAATATCCTCCTTCCCCGGAGAGCTGCGGGTGGCTGTCAGGGACAGTTTCCTCTTCCTGAGAATTGTGTAAGCACCGCTGACCCCCCCCTGCAGACGCCGAAAGCCATTCGAGGTCACCTGGGGTGACAGCGGGAGGGTGGGCAACCCTGCCCTGCTCACTGTCCCCAGCCCCACCATCCCATCCCGTGGCCACCACGACGCCTCGAGGGTTCATCCTCACATCCCCACCGTTGGGAAGAGTGCTGTGCTACATGGGGACAGCCCAGAGGATGGTGACCGCAGGCTCGGGGCCAGGCAGGGAGCGTCCCGGATCCGCCGGTGGCTCCAGGAGAAGTGCAGGCAAGCTGTGATAGATTTCTTTTCCCATTCTATTTGATTTTACGGACCCTCAGGGACTCTCAACCACCTACGGTGATTAGTTGGACTGATTAAGCAGCTTTTCCTCTTGTGGCAAACTCCCTTTGTGAAGGGTTTTCAATAGCCACACTGCCCGGGACATTGTTCCTGTACAATTTCCTTTCAAAACACCATAAAGGGCACTCCACCACTTTACCCTGCAATAAAACATGACAGGAATCAGCTCTGCCCAACCCAGTTCTGCAGGGGTGAAATCTCCCCACCGGGGTGGAGGTATAGTAGGATGAGCATAGAGAGCTGCCCGGTGCCAGAGCATCCTTTGGGATAAGGAGAGGGAAAGCAAAAGTTTCCACTTGTTTTTTTTTTTTCCCCCTATTTGTTGATACAAGGATGTAGGGAAGTCACAACAAACTCAGAGCCCAAAGGAGATGCTTCTTTGCACATCTCTGCTTGTGCAGCCTTGCCAGCAGGCTGGGAGCAGTGAAGATGCTCTCAGGTACGCAGGGTACACAGTGCAGGACCATGAGCAGTTTCTGCTGAAGAGCCACACTGCCACAATGAAAAGTAAATGGCAGCTGGCCACCTGCTGCAGACTGGGAAGAAGATCTGCCATGACTGCTGCCAAGGGAAGGAGAGCAACAAGAAGCTGGGCTGTGGTGGTCTGACTGCACAGTAATCCCAGCAGAAGGTCCAGCAGCTGCACAGAAAGTATCTGAAGATCAGTCAAGCTTGTCTCTAACATCAGCCCTTGACTTGACCACCTAGGAGCTGCTTTCTTGCTCCCCAAAATAGTACAGAGAGTCAAAAAATACATGTGAGTCCACATGAACAGAACTGGGAGACGTGCACCTCCTCCACCAGCCTGGTCTGCCTAGACAGGTATGGTACAGAGGGGTAAAGAGATGCCCATCTGAGCAAATGTAATCCTTTCCTTTCATTGTTCCTTTATTTTAATGCCAGGAGGCAGTGGCAGGAGCGAGCTGGGTGCGTTTCCCAGCTGCAGGGTTCACCTCTCTATTGAGAGCAGCACTGGCATTACATAAAGCCTGCACAACACAGGACTTTTTATTCTCTTTTCTTTTTATGATCTTGGAGACTGACGTGACCTCTGTACTGCAGGCTAAATTTAACCTGAATTGCCTAGCTGCCAGTAGACTTTATGGCATCAGGAGGCTTTGCAGGTTGTTTTTCTGTGTCCTTGCTGCTGATTGAAAGACCTGCATGCCATCAGCAGGGCACTTCACTGTTACTAAACCTCAACAGAAATTGAGGTCTGTTGGGTAAGCTTGGGGTTTTATAATGTTACTAATGCCTCATGGAGCACGTGGGAGACCTCCCTGCAGCTCCCACCTTTAGCAGAGACTGCTGGGATTCACCTCCATGGTCGCAGCTGCTATTTTGGATGCCAGAGCATACTGTGGGACCTGTACCAGGATGGGCTGGGAGCCAAAGGGCTGTAGGGCATTCCCAGTGATGCTGACATCTGGATCCTACTACACTGTCCATAACTAGGTTGCCCATGTCATGCTAGGTGGCCTAGATGATCTAGATGATCTCTGTTGTCCCTTCCAATCCAAGCCATTCTATGATTTAATTCTCAGTGGGGATGCAGTCATTCGCATTCGGAGGATGGTTCTTCTCAAACAGATGACTGTGTCCAGTTCTGGGACCCCCTGATCAAAAAGGACAGAGGTTTCCTAGAAGGAGCCCACTGGGGAGAGGCAAAGATGATTAAGGGTAAGAACAGGTTTCTGTGCTTTATTTCACCTTCCCATGTTGACCTGAGGCAGGCAAGTCTGAAAGACAGAGCTGTGGGAGCAATGAAACCAAAACATCTCACTGCAGAGAAATCACTGGGATTTATTTCTGTTCTGTCTTCAGCAAGAATGTAGACTTGAGACTGGACAGCCCATCCTCTCCCATCTCATGGAGGAGACATCTTAACAGGGAGCACCTTCTGGAGGGTTTCTCCTCCAGTGGTGGGTAACTGGGGGTGGACACATGGCTCATGAGTCTGGTGTGTCTTAAGGCAGGAGATGGGTAAGCCAGGGGTCTGCAGCAATGCAGTGGCATCTCAGGTCAGGCACTGTGGGAGCAATTTGAGCAGTTTGGATAAAACGTGAGCTCCTCAAATCCTTGGAGTGAGGTGGGATTTTGGGTGTTGTTCATTGAGCTGTTGGCTCCTTGTCTCTAGCTAAGCTGTGCCATTTGGATTTGGTCCTAAAGGTTAAAAGGAGAGAAATATATACATATAGGTGTGCCAAAGCACTTGGAAGTGTGGGAGGTCAGGCTTTTGTGCTGGAAATATTGATGGGATTGGTAAGAAAAGCCCGAGCATCACTTAGAGCTTATCATGCAAGGTACTGATGTGACAACTCTTTACATCAAGCTGGTGTCTTGTGTTCCACTGATATCCGTTCTGCTTTTAGAGTTGTTTCCAGAGCCTCTCCCATGCTATTCTATTTGTGGTCGGTGCTCGGGCATGTTTCACAAATAAAAATAGTGCAGGAATACCACTTGCCATGGATTTCAGATCTCACATTCAGCCTTCCAATACCTAAAGGGAGCCTACAAACAGGAGGGGAGTCAACTCCTGGAAAGGGTAGATAACAGCAGGACAAGGGGAAATGGCTTGAAGTTGAGGGAGGGAAGATGGAGTTTGGATGTCAGGGGGAAGTTCTTTGCTATGAGAGTGGTGAGGTGCTGGAACAGCTGCCAGAGAGGCTGTGATGCCCCGTCCATCCCTGGAGGTGCTCAGGTTGGATGGGGCCCTGGGCAGCCTGGGCTGCTATGAAATGTGGAGGTTGGTGGCCCTGAATGCAGCAGGGGGCTTGGAGCTTCATGATCCTTGATATTCCTTCCAAACCTGAGCCATTCTATGATTCTGTGCTTTCAAGATTACACATTATTTTGGATGAATGTGAAGGCGAGCTTGCTTTCATGGTTGATATTAACTTGTCATTTTTAGTGCTGGGAGATTTTGGAAAAGCCTCAGAGGAGCCGTTCCCAGAGGTCAGCAGGACAAAGCTCTCCTGCTGGGAGAGTGAATGGAAATGAGTTCATAATTACAGAGTATAGAAGTGACGCGTTGGCTTTCTCACTGTTTTGAGGTTTTCAGAAAGGAAGAGAACTTGAAACAATGCAGAAATGTCTTTTGTTCTTACAGAGCCATTTATTGAGGGGTTCGCCATAAGTGGAGAGGATGTTTATTACAGAAAGCAACAATATCGAGGCATTATTTTGGTGCAGAATTGCTGTTCCTCGCTGGAACAAAGCACAGTATTTCAGACACACTGTGTGTTTGCCGAAAACTAGCGGCAAGCAAGACGATTTGCAGTTCTGTATTGACTTCAACAAATGGTTTTGGAACAGGAGAGAGGAAGGGAAGGAGATGAAAGAGTTGGAACAGTCTTCATAGTGGCCTAAAGCCCCCTCATGGCCCTACAGCCCACCATGGCCCTACAGCCCACCATGGCCCTACAGCGCCTTGTGGCCATACAGCTCCTCATGACCCTACAGCCCACCATGGCCCTACAGCTCCTCATGGCCTACAGCTCCTCATGGCCCTACAGCCCACCATGGCCCTACAGCTCCTCATGGCCCTACAGCCCCTTGTGGCCATACAGCTCCTC
>NW_024962253.1:7734655-7783597 GCF_019238085.1 Lagopus leucura
TACAGCTCCTCATGGCCCTACAGCCCCTTGTGGCCATACAGCTCCTCATGGCCCTACAACCACTTGTGGCCATACAGCCCTCATGGCCCTACAACCACTTGTGGCCATACAGCTCCTCATGGCCCTACAGCCCCTTGTGGCCATACAGCCCTCATGGCCCTGCATCTCTACTGGCCTGTAGCTCTTCACACCTTGCAGCTCCCTCATGGTGACCTACAGCTGCTGGAGCTCACAGAGCCTTGGGACACTTCTCTCAGCTGTAGGGTTTGGATTTGTGTGCTGTGTGGACACAGTGGTCCCTGTGTGTCTCTTTTCCAACTCAGGATGTTCTGTGACTCTGTGGCAGTGCCTGGCTGGAGATTTCAATCCTGTGCACCATCCCATCTCCTCCGTGCCTTGTTGGCCACTGGTTGCAAGACATGGAGCCACCATAGGGCTGTACCTGGGGGCCCAGAGCAGACACCCCGAGCCCATCCAGTGGCATGCCATCCAGGAGCTGGATCATCACTCACACACGTGGAAGTACCCAGATACAGTCAGCACTCTGCCTGTGTGCCACGGAAATGGACGGCTGGCGGTGGTGCGCCGTGCATCAGCGAGGTGTTAGTTACAGGCAGTTTACAGACAGATCATGGTTTCATTCGTTTTGATTGTCTGCAGCATGGCCGTGAGCTATTGCACTAAATTAATTGTCTGAACTGCAGGCCCCCAGAGCCCAATATTGTCTTGGTGGTTTGTTCCTAAAAGGGCTCAGCTGGGTGATTGCATTGCTTAATGAACAACTGCACGTGTGCCGGGCGCTGCTAATTGCCCGTGCTGCTGGCAAAGCGTTACGCTGCAAATCCCACACCCAGCCCCGAGATGGCTCACTGTATTGCATGGTGCCACAGGCCCAGCACGTGCACTCTGTGCTGCAGCATCGCTTTCCGTTTGCAGTCGGCTGTGGTCGCGCATCGGTGGTCTGCCAGTCGAGGAGCTGCCTTTGGGCATGCCAAAATTTCTGGCTCCATGCTCACTGGCACGCTGGGCAGTGGGCATGGTGGGGTTGGGCTTGGGTGTGGACTTGGTGATCTTGATCTTTCCGAGCCTTAGTGGTTGTATGGTCCTATGAGTGGGCATGGTGGGGGGTTGGACTTGATGTCTTAGTGATCTTTTCCAACCTTTGTGATTCTGTGACTCTGTGAGGGCAGATACCAAGAGGAGCATGGGGAGAGCATATAGCTCACGTAATACCATATGCTACATCAGTTTAACTGTGTGTTATGTGAAGAAATAATCTTTTGTTTATCCTGAACCATCCTTCTTTTGGTATCACGAGTGTTAGCTTCCAAGTGCTGTGCCTACCTTCACTCTCCAGCTGTATACACAAAGCAAGAGTCAGCACTCAAGGCAGGGTTTGCAGTTCTGCAAGTGAGACCAGTGCTTACTCCGGAATCACCCAGCACACAAGACACTGTGGTTTGCTTTGGTAGATGGCAGTGTGACCTGCTGATTTTCAAGCAGCCTGCCTGGAAAGTCCTTGAGAAGAGTCACGGCGGAGTCATCCCAGAGCTGTTCCCTAGAAAAAGAATCAGAAATGAAACCGCCCCAGCATGCTTTCAGCAGAACATCCCCATTTCCACGGAGCACACCAGGGACAAGGCAGTGAAAGGGCTGCGGCTGCACCTTCCTCTGCTGCTCTTTGACGGAGCGTTTCCAGCTCCTCAGTGCCAAAAATGCTTTCATTTTACATAGAATTCTACCCCAAATGTACAGCAGCAGAGCATCTACCACCTTTCCTCCTCCCTGCAAGCCCTGTGGGAATGTTGGTCCTGCAAACCCAGGGCCTCCTGGCACGGCTGCGGGGGGAAGGAGTTGCCAGCTCAAGTTGTTTGGGCTCTTGTTGCAGAAACAATCTTTCTGTCTGACCCCAGTTAGCAACTGATGTTTGCAAAATAAAGAAGTCAAGGCACTGGAAATACTTTCCATTCCCACTCTTGTCTCTGCCCAAAATATTAGTATTAAAAATATTGCATCTATTATATGCAGCTAATATCTCTGCTGGCACGTAAATCACCCAGGGATTTTTCATCTCCATATTAAATAAAAAAAATAAAATAAAATAAAAAAAAATTAAAAAAAAAAAGACAAGTGAACTCCGCTCTATTTTTGGATATTTGTTAACTGTTTGGTTTCCATTTCTTCCTGCTAGAGCCACAGCAGTCCAGCTCCAAGGGCAAACGTTTCATGCAATGCTAATATTTTGTGAACCTGCCTCCCTGTGTGATGCTATGAGATTGCTCCGACCATTCCCGTGCTCCAGATCGTGCCAGCTTAAAGCTGTGGGTGCTGCTCCCCAGGCAGTGCTGCTCCACTGGAGCTGCAGAACGTGACCCAGCTCCATCCATCACCCTGGGCTGCATGTTCCCATCCACATCAGCCAGGCTGGGAAACTCATCCAAGACAAAAGCAGTTTTCAGGCTGGATCATTCCCTGACACAACAAGCGTTGATGGTGTCATGAGAAGGGAGGCAGGGGTGGGGAGAACAGGAGAAAATTCCTCTGTTGACAGGGAGGCAGACGTATTGAAACATGCCATTTGGGCAAGGCTGCCTTGGAATCATCAATAAGTCAACACCCAGATTGGTCCCAGCTCCTAAAGCTCCATGGTACTAAATGCCAGAAAATCCAACATCTTTTCTGAAGAAGTTCATTGAGGGCTAGCAGAAGGCTTCTGGTACACATGAGTTAAAGCATCTCAGCTCCTTGGGTTGGTGTTGTACCACATCCATACAATGGAAGTCATTGCTTGCCATGGACTTGGGGTCAGCTCATGTGTCTGGACAGCTGTTAGGGGGTCCTGTCAAATCTTGCTTTAGCTTCTAGAGGAAAGACATTTATTTCTTCACTCGAAAGCTCTGGTATAAATAGGATATGGAAAAACCTAGGATGTTTCCTTGCTGTAGGTCAAAGAGTCACGGAGGTCTGTAGGAGGACAGCTGAGCAAAAAGGCAGCAGGTGGAGTCCATGCGTGCTATTTAGGTTGTGCCTTTGGGGACGGGATCGTGGAAGGATGGGGCTGTGTCTGGGAGCCATGCATCTTGGCGTGGGTTTACGTCTTACATCTCTTAGGATTAGCTGATCTCGGGATAACCGAATGGTCCTGGTGTATTTTTACAGGAGGGAGCCTGGAGTCTGGGATATAAGCTCTTTTATTGCAAAGCAGCAAAGGATGAATCTATATCCATTCTGCTCATGTTCTTACCAGTAGTCCAGGATCTGTGTGTGTTTGAGCTCAGCAGATTTTTGGGAAGCATTCCACGCTGTGGTTATGTTTCAGTTCTGAACTGCTTCAGCTAAAATGGATTAATTTCCTTGTCTCTGTATTTCCCTATGGTTTTCATGTAATTTTTGCTATAATGTTTACGGCACGCTACAAATCCAAAAACACAGTTCCAAGCAAAACAGTCTATGAAGAAAACCATTTCCGAGCAATTTCTACGTTCAGTCACTGCAGTGATTTCTAAACCCACCCGGGCAGCCAGCCTTGAGGTCTGGGGTTGTCTTCCTCCCTGGTTGCTCACTTTGTGCAATGGGCCACGTCCGGACGTCCCTAATGATTTGTGGGAGATCCAGCAAAGTGTTTAAAGAGCTGTTTTAGAGCTATCTCACATGCCATCTGCATTTAGGATGTCTTTCCCAAGCTGGTGTTGCAAAACAGCTATTTAAATTCCTCCCGAAGATTCGTTTCCATGAAGCTCAGAAGAAAATAGCTGACTCAGGCAGCCAGGCACTGCAGCTTGTGAGGACTTCCATGGGACTTTGGAAGCAGCCAGATTTGCTGCTCAGTGCTCAGATGGGCTTAGTGTATGTCCTTCCAGCCCAGTAAGACCAGAGCAGTCAGCATCCCATAGCAGAAGATGAGGAGCCATGCCTCACATCAGCCCAGTTTTTTGACTGCATTCCCACTTGAATTCCTTGGATTTCTCTGTATGAAGCCCTCCAACGTTTCCCTTTTCTTTTATGGCGAGTCTACTTCTGTTGTAAAGGTCAAACACAACCACCTCCAGCAAACAAAGATGTCCCCAAAAAACAAGAGAGGAGTTGATCCCAGCTGGGTGACTTGTCTGACGACTTCCCATTGCCTTTCCCTGCAGCCACGTGGTTTCATTGTGAACCACGTCAGGACAAACTGCACCCACCTAATGCTGTTTTTGTTGGCTCTGCTGGTCTTGTGGAGTTCATTGTATGTTTCCAGAGATGTGTGTGTGTAAGACCTCGAGTGTGTGTTGTGTCTGTAGTGCTCAAAGGGGGATTTAGAACCCGATCCCCTCCACCTTGAGGGACATGGTCAGTTGGCACGGTGGGGGTGGGTTGGGGTTGGACTTGGGATCTTAGTGGTCTTTTCCAACCTTAATGATTCCTTGTTTCTATGGTTTTGACTGGTGGATTTTCTGTGCTTCCAAAACAGCGTGTCTGACCAGACGCTCGGGCTGTTCCTGGTGATTGGGGTAGACTTGAACCTTAGTGACAGAAAGGGATAAAAGAGATGTGAATAATTTCATTTTCGTTTTCAGGAGTGAACATGACATCTTATACTCTTCTCCTCCGAGAAAAATGCAAATAAAAATGAAACTGGAGCCAAGTGAAACCAGTTTGAGAGAGAAAGCCAAAGGGAAAGCACATGGAATTTCTGTGCTCTTCATGCTTGGAGCTGGTGGTTGTTGCTTTCTGGGGAATTTTGAGGTTTTTGATTAAATTGTGTGGAACCGTCAAGCCTATTTGAGTGTTTCCCACTCTCAGTCATAGCAAGAATAGAACATAGCCATGTCTGGGCTGTGCTGTAGTGCTCCCTGCACTGAGCAATAGCAGTATACATCACTGAGTTATTGTTACATGTGCCCGTACAGCATCAGAGCCCGTACAACACGAGATAGCACTTGGAGCACTCATCCTGCCAATCCATGTGTTAAAGTGCTTCCCAGGCTTTTGGGGGGTTGGGCAAGTTGATGCATCCTATAATCATGGCCTCCAAGAACCTCAGTTTCCCTCCTTCTCAATGGAGGATTACCATGAGATTTTCAAGTGAAGGTGGGAGAGAGGAAAGGAGAAAGGTGTCCTTCCAACCCATAGAGCCAACTCTGCACATTCTCCATTTGCAGCCTGATCCAAAGCTCTTCTTTGAGGGGTGCCACAAATAAGTGGGATCTGGTGTCCCTGTGGGGGTGGAAGATCTCACAAAGTCCATTTTGGCAACAAATCTCAATGACTTGCAATGGCATTTGCTGGCTAACTGCAGTCAGTTCCACCCAACCGGGTGAATTTCACAAGTGCTATTGGAGATGGAGCTCCTTACCTCTCCGTATTTCCAGCAATTGCCTAAGCAAATCTGCATGCAACCACCAGGAGAATATAACCCTGTGCTGTCCTCTGGCTTTGGACACTCCAGACAAGCTGGAGTGGCTCTCAGAGGACGGGTGTAGCTCAAGGGATATGAGCAGATCTGATGGGACAGAGCAACTGTGTGTTAGACCACAGCTGTGCACATGTCTGGAGTTATTTTCCCCAGCCTTGTGCCTTCCAGCCTCTCTCCTTGTGAGCAAGCGATGTAGTCAAACTTGTAGGAATCCTGTAGTTCTGAGCACGTAGGCTGGTAATCACTGAGACAGCTGAAGCCTTAGATTTGTTTGCATAGGCTCCTACAGCAGAGCAAACATTTGTCAGATCTAAATTCTGTTGAAAGGTATCTCATTTTGTTAATTACAAAAAAAAAAAAAAAAAGTCACGGGAGAAACAATAGCACAAATTCTACCATCCAATTTCCAATACCCTGACTACCTTCCCTTGCACTTCCGTGGTTGCTCCATAGCTCTGGATGTCTCATTAGTTTCCACACCGACTGATGCCCAAATTCCCAGTCCCACTGGACCCAGTGGAAGTTCTGAGTTAAACTGCCATGGAAAATAGTTCTTCAGCATTAAATGAACAGGCAGCAGGTAGGAAAACGGTGTGCTCTGGGATATTTTCTTGTAGCTGCAGAAATCCAGTTTGCCTTTCCATGGCCCGGAAAACTTCTGGGAACCTCTGGGATGCAGCAGGAACATCTTCTGTGGTGGAGCATGGAAGTGAGGAAGGCTACGTGGCTGTTTTCTTCTACAGAGCAAAGGGGTGACCGCTTATCTGTTTTCCCTTGGGCTTCGTGTTGGGGTTTTTAGGAGTTCATCAGCTTGGGAAGAGGCTGATGCCATCATCACTGGGAAGACTGAAGAGATTTCTTTTCACCCAGACAGTTCAGCAAAACATTTGGGTGAGACAAACAGGGGAAATCAGTCTTCTACCACGACTGATCTGTCCTAATGCAACACTTCAGAATGAACACTGCCCAGGGGTGTAGGTGCCTCAGCTTGGCTTCTTGATCTTCAGGACTAACATCTCTCACGGGCCATCCATCCCATCCATGGAACCCAAAAGCCTTCAAGCCATGAACCCCTGCCCCAACCAACAGCTGCAGGTCATCCCCATTCTCATGTCCATCACGTGCCTTTCTCCAAGCTCTCATCCCACTCCTTCCCAAGATCTCATCCCTGGAAACTCTTCCACCATGGTCATCCCCGTCCACCAGGCTTTGCAATGCTCTGCTGACATAAAAGTTTGAGTTCTGGGCCCTTTCCTCCCTCCTTTGGCTTTTCATTCTGCAGCATAGAGTCTTATTTCTTCTTGGCTTTTCTTCCTTGCTGGGGTGTTGGGAAGATAATAGCACAGAACGAGTCTTTGCCGGAACGCTGGATTGTTGTCTCGACCCGAGGCTGCTGCCAAGTCACGGACACTGCTTCTTGTTTGCCATTCTCCTTCCTTCGCCTTTTAGTTCTTGCATTTTTTTTTCCCCTGCCTCGTTTAACTCTGGTGTTTTCCATCCTGTGGTCAGGGACTGCAGAGATTTGGTTTGTGTTCGTGTTTGCTCTGCCCCAGCCGTGTGAATTTTGTCTTTCAGCTGTCCTTGTTGCCTTTGCTCTCCCTGTCTAATTGTTAAAGCCCCAAACTGAATAACCTTTCCCCTTCCGCATGGACTTGAGCGTGGATTTCTTTTCCCATCTCTGCAACTTTTACCATTTGGGTGCAATATTTGTCATCTAAATACGTGTGACCAAACACCCAAAGCTGAAAGTGCACCCAAACGGTTAACTGCTATGCTGAAGACAAGAGAAGAGCAAAACCACAATGAGGGAACGCTGAATTGCATCAGCAGTACTCCTGCACGTTGGAGCATGTGAGGGCTTAGTGCTCCATCAGAGGTACTGCTAGCTCTTATTTTGACATTCCCCTCTTAATAAGCATTGCTCTTTATGCATTTTACAAAGCGGTTTGTATGATTGCGTCGCTGAGAGGAAACAAAGAAATGCCAGGAAAACTTTATGTGGAGGATCTGCACTCATAAAACGCTCATAGGCTCCAGCAAACAGGAAAGCTTTCCCCATCTCTTTTTTTTTCTTTCTTCTTTTTTTTTTCTGTTTTGTTTTCGTTCCCTGCCATTCAGTGAAGAAAACAGGTTGAATATCTCTGAAAACCGGATTTGATGGTTTGAGGCTGAACACAGATTCCTTCCCCTGCCATCGAGAATCTGCGTGTTCATCGTGCTGCAGCCAAGCACCAGCACTGAGCTTTGTGCTGGGAGCCAGTTGGCTTCCCAATGTGGGACTGGAGCTCCTGTGGCTGCCTTAGAGCTCGGCGGAGGGGCAGCTCAGCTGACAGCTGGCTCTGGGGCTGGCTGAGCCACTGGTAGAGTTGTGGTCGGCCCCTCCCTGCACACTCAGGGAAGTTAATTAAATTACTATGGAAATTAAATGGCCCAAAGCTTCACCCTTTGGGTGACAAAAGCCCTTTGCTCTTCCTCCACTGTTCTGCTCACGTGTGTATGTGTTGCAAGCCATGATAATGTTGTCTTGACAGCCCATGTAGAAACGTGTGATGTCCAAGCTCAGTGGGAGGGTGCAAGATGCTCTAGCCACATCTGCTGGCAGGAATTTTCTCTTACTCCAGCTTTCTGGAGGAGGAAGAAGAGGAAATTTCCCTCTTTCTAAGCCCTCTTTCTGCAGCAGTGGCTGCATCTGAGAGCCCTAATCAAGCTGGGCAGATCACTGGAGATGGTTGGATGTAGAAGCCAAAGATAGGATGCAAAAGCAAAGGGGCTGCCCAAGTGTTTCTTCCATTAGGCTATTGGGTTTTATGGGAAGCTGCAGTCTTGGCAACAAGAAGCTTGTTGGGCCCTTGTCTCTCCAGCGAATCACTGGAGAACTCCTGACGTTGCTTCCCTATGTGATGTCCCACTGCTGGGCTGGGGCTGGCCAACTCTTCCCTGGCAGAGTGTGGAAGCAAGAAGTATCTCACACAGAGACATGGGAGAGATATTCGTAGAAACCAAAACCGTGTTACCGTAGAATCCTAGAACCACAAAATGGTTAGGTGGAAGGGACCTTGAAGAATCACAGAACCAAAAAATCATTGAGTGATTGGATTGGAAGGGATTTCAGTGGTGACAGAACTGAAGAACCATGGGATGGTTGGGTTGGGGGGACCTTAAAGATCATGGAACCGTAAAATGACGGAGTTGGAAGGGAATCTAGTGATCATAGAACCAAAGAACTATGGAATATTTGGGTTGCAAGGGACCTTAAAGCCCCACCCCTGCAGTGGTGTGGATGCTCTCCAACCAGCTTAGGCTGCCCAGGGCTCTGTCCATGGCCGTGGACACCTCCGGGGATGGAGACATGGCATGAATTCAGCCATTTTATGGATAAATATGGTTTCTAGTACCCTGCTCAGAAAAGGTGTCCCTCATTCTTGTTGCTTTTCTACCAGTCTACACATAAAGAGTGTACTAACGTCTTCCTTCGACTTTTCAGGCGACAACAGAGACTTCCTAGTGGGAACAAGTCCCAGCAGCACGCAGACCATCAGCAAGGTGGTACCAAACACAACAGAGATCACCAGAAGCTCTACCAAGGAGGTCAGGCCCCTCACTCCTCTGGTAGACCAGGCCACCACGGCTACAGCCAGAACCGGCGATGGCACCACAACCAGAAGCACTCGCCCAATGACAAAGAGACGCACAGGAGCACCAAAGAGACTGAGAATCTGAAAATCGAGGACACCTCCACTGGCACAGGGCAAAGCCCCGTGGAGGCGCAGCGCAGTCCGGAGGCGGTGGAGAAGCAGTCCCAGCCTTACAGCCCAGAGGTGGAGACCAAGAGGAAGGACAGCATTCACGAGCGTGTTGGGGAAAGGCCCAAGATCAACTTGCTTCAGTCTTCTAAAGACAGGCTGCGGAGGAGACTAAAAGAAAAGGTATTATTTCTTAGTGGAACTTTGGCTTTCCCCTTCTCCATGAGCCTGGTGGTTGGCCGTGCTCCATGCAGAGGTGGGCTGGGCTCGGGAGACCTTTCCACGAGCGCACACAACTTCTCTTGATCTCCTGGTGTCACTGCTTGTCTTGAAGTGTCTTTGTGCTTCTTTGGGAGGCCCTTTATTGATGCAGCGTTAAGGCTCACTCAGTGAGGTTGCCCTAAGGGGAGTTTTCCAAGGTCAGGAACTCTTCCATCGCTTGCAAGGATGGGGCACTTCAAGATACCACGTGGGCTCTCCCTCCTCAGCGGTGATCTCAGCAGACTGCCTCCAGTCTGCAGGGCTCATCCGCTCCCAAAGAGGTCTAAAAACGGCAATTTGTGTCTGGAATTAAAGAACTGGAGCCTAATACTGTGCTTTGCTGAATGTTTGGAGTCAGCTACTCTCAAGTTGATATCCATTTATCTCAGTAATGAATTGAAACTCCCTTATCTTTCCCCCTTCCTTCCAACAACCCAACAATAACAAAACCATTGCTTGCAAATGACGGAGGAGAAATCCTTTCTGGAAACAATATTCAGACTCAGATTTCTGAGGAATTTGGAGATGATATCTCCATTTGCCCCCTGTGCAACTCAAATTCCTTCTCTTGAGATTCTCTTTTCAGACTGGAAAGTGCCTTCACGGGGGTAACTCCAAAGAGATTTTCAAAATGTGCAGCAAAAATAACCTGAGCATATACAGTTCCATGGGAGTGCATGTTGGGAATGTACACCTTTGAGTGTATGTGCATTTACTATTTATGTATGTGGCATAAGGGGGAGGAATAGATTTTGTCCATTATTTTTATGTTATTTAAAGCAACGGGAGTAGAGCAGAGACTTTCGGAGTATTCACTTCAGTGCCTGTCTTGTGTATTTAGAATCCTGTAAGAAAGACTTCCTTCAGGCACCCACTTTAGGGTGTGTGCAGTCAACACAACTGCTTTGTCAGTTGGCGCTGGGGTTGTCCAAAAAATGGCTCCAGATTTACTCTGTGCAATATATGTTAAGACTGAACTACAGGAGGAGAAGGGAGCAGACCAGAGCAGGCTGGATACATGGGGAGGGATGGACAAATGCTTGATTAAGTGTTCAGAAGAAGGCAGAATGCCAGTCTGAGCGGGGCATTCCAGTTTGGAGCCTTGAGCACATCTCCCTGAGCTGATGAGGAAGAATCTGGGATTGAGTACTGGGCTAAATGAGGAAACCAAGCATTTATGGGTGGGGGCTCATACACTGCTTGCTTTCAGTGCTGAGGTGGGGATGCTCTGATTTTGTTGGGTCTGTCTGTATGTCTTCCCAACCCCTTTCCCCCTTTGCACTTTGTGGAAGGACAAGGGCTGACCTATCTGTTTTCTCCTTGTGTAACAGACGCCTTGTCTTTCCCTTTTCACGGACCAGGACGAAGTCACAGTGGAAACCACCCACCCTGAAAAGAACAAAATGGACAAATTAATTGAAATCCTTAACAGCATGCGTAACAACAGCAGTGACGTTGACTCCAAGCTGACCACCTTCATGGAGGAGGCTCAGAACTCCACCAACTCTGAGGAAATGCTTGGGGAGATAGTTAAAACCATCTACCAGAAAGCAGTGACAGACCGCAGCTTTGCTTCCACGGCTGCCAAGCTCTGTGACAAAATGGCCCTCTTCATGGTGGAAGGAACCAAGTTCCGGAGTCTGCTCCTCAACATGCTGCAGGTAAAGAGAAGGAGTGATCTAGTTAGGTGCTTGCAGCTTCACCCCGCTTGGTCCTGCTGTGCTTTTGGGCAGGAGCTGGGCTTTCACCAAATTCCTTTCCAGCCCACGTGATGGGAAGTGTTCCTCCAGTTTTGTTGGTGACAATCCTTAATGGCTAGCTGTCATCTTCTGCCATCTCCACTGCCTTCTAGGTCTGTGGGCAGCAGCACCCACGTCAGCAGTGCTCAGTGGGGATGTTTGGTTGTGCTTGGGTGTTTTTTTTTTCTTCGTTTTATTTTTTTGGAGATTAAAACTTGGTCTGGAAACGCATTTATTTTTGGCAACAGATTTCCACGTGGAAATGAGAGGAAAGCTGATAAGACAATACTCTATTGTCTGTCAGGTTCAGGGCTCTGCTGCACTATCAGTCCTTTACCATGGCCAGGTCTTCCATCTCCCTCTGCCATCGTTTCCCTCTTGTATTGTAGTAGTTCTGGATCCTCCAGCCAGGGTGCTCTGCTGCTTTCTTCAGGTACCTTTGACACGCACGTCGCGAAAGCCAACTTGTATTTCTTCTTGTATCTCCCAATGTTTTTCTCTGAGCCCCTTGCTTTTGAGGCTTTGGCTGCTGGAAGGGCTGAGAATGAGGAGGGTAGGGGTGAAGTTGAGGGGATCCACGTAAGGGTGGACATGGGTACCAGAGCACACCATGATGGCAGGATGGCTCCTTCCCCACCCAGAACCCACAGTGTCATTGGAAAGGGATCTCCATGGCCAACATGGCTTGTATTTCCTAAGAGTGCAGTCAAGGAGGACTTCTTAAGTTCAATTCTATGGCTGAGCAGCAAGTAACCAATATATTTGTCATTTTTTAAACATTAAGGGGTTTTAATGTTTGGTTATTAGGTCTTTTAGGTTAGGTCATTATCTGGTCTTGTGTCATGGTGATGCTTATCAACAAGGGAAACAGACAGAGAAGGAACAATAATGGAAACCCCTTCCAGCAGACCCAGTGAGCTGATGTGTGTTGCAGCACTGTGTGCAGTAATGAATGGATTCACATCCAGCTCACTGTGGCACGAGAGCAGGATAAATAATAGATCTCATTTCTCCAGAGAGTCCCTGAGTGCTTCCCAGGGGCACAGAACTCAGCTCGCTGTGCGCAGGGTGCAGGGAGGGAGCACAGTGCCTGCTTTGGAGAGCTGCAGAGAAATCAAACAGAAGTGAGAAAAGCACTTTGTTCTGGTAGTGAAGCATCGTGACATTCTGCAAACAGTTGGCTCTTTTCTTTTTCCAAGCAGAAGAATCAGTGCACCCACACAGATTTGAGGCATCCTCTGGTCAGCCCCAAATCAGTCTTTCTGTGGCACATTCGGGTTTAGAGATGGAACCATGTCCAGGGAACAGAAGCTGTGAAACTGAGGAGTTGGCAGTGCTTAGAAAAACCCGCTATTGCCGAGCTCCAGCCGTGACCTCGCCACCATCGGACAGATGTTTTCCAACAGCTATTTCTAGATCATTTCCCATTAATTAAAAACCTCTAATAAAACATTTGCTCTGGGGCTGGATTTTTGTCTCTCCAGCACCTTTCAGACTAATCCAATCCCTGGACCTAAGGAGCTCACTGCACCAGGGTGTGATAAATCGGGATTGCGGTGCCGCTCTGAGCCACGCTCCCCCATATGGTGCTGGCAGATGCCTCTGTTTTGAAGGGCTGGGCAGGATGGACTTGTTTGTCCTTGTTTGTTAGGAGCAAAATGGCTGTGAATCTCCTCCCTGCTAACAGCTCCTCTGAAGAGCTCCTCCTGGCTGAGACAGGGCCAATGAATCTAGGGTGCCAGAGTCTAGTGGTGTCTGCTTTGATGTGAAACAAGAGGATGGATGTTGGGAATACCGTAGGTTACATTTTGTCCTCTCTGTGTGTTTTTGTACCAAATTCAAGCTTGCTGTTGAGTTTGGATGCTGGGAACCCACTGGGATGCTGTGGGGTGGGTGGCTGGGCAGCTTTGGGGAGATGCTGCTGACCCCAAGCTTGGCGCTGGGCCTGGTTTAGTTTGGAGTTTCCCCTCACTGGGTTTGCTTTGGATTTCTCCTCATTGCATTTGGCTTGGAATTCCTCTTCATTGGGTTCAGTTTGGAATTTCTCCTTGTTGTATTTGGTTTGGGATTTCTCCTCGTTGAGTTTGGTGTGGGATTTCTCCTTGTTGGGTTCAGTTTGGGATTTCTCTTTGTCGAGTTCCATGTGGGATTTCTCCTCGTTGGGTTTGTTTTGTTACCAGGAGTGATCTGGGGCTGTGTGAGCCCTTGTGATGGACACAGCTGAACTGGGGACCTTGGGGGACAGTGGCATGGAAAATGTCTTGGTGGATAGATATGTGGTTTCTTTGCCCCTCTGTAGGTCCCTCTGTATTTAATAAATTGAAGGCTCCTGCAGGAGATTTTTGCTTGTCATAGCATCAGCCACTGGCTTCTGCTGGCCGTGGTGCTTTTCTCTTTGTTGGGGAGGTGTTGAGCAGTTTCCACAAACCCTCCACATGTAACATTAGTTGGAGTATTCCTCTGGTGAAATCTCCATGCTCTTTATAGCTGAGATGTGTCTGCATCCGAGCTATGCAGAGCGGAGTATATTATTAGAGAGGACATCACTGGGGCTGTAATTTTACACTGCTCCCCTTAGCAACCCGGCCAACAACACATCAAACAGAAGGCTGATACTTAGGAGAAAAAAAAAAACAACAACAAAAAAAATAGAAATGGAAGGTGCATCCCTGCACAGTGCCCAGCACAACCCATCACACGTGCACTCAGCCTGGGATGAAGCCTCTGTGCTTGGAGATACCTCAGAGCCAGGGGCCAGAAGGGCTATTGCTGTTGCACACCTTTCTGCATGCCCAGTTGCATTCCCCATTGCATACCCTACTGCTTACCAAACTGTATGCCCTTCTGCATGCACTTCTGCATGCCCTTCTGCATGCTCTACCGCATACATGTTTACATACCCTTACATACCAGTTGCATACCCTAATGCATACCCAATTATAAACCCTCCTGCGTATCCTTGCAGGGATTCTTCTGTGCTCTTCAGCCTTGTGCTTGTTCAGACACAGAATTTGACCTGAGAGGTTCTGGTTGCTTAACCTCCTGACACTCCAGTAAGAGTTGTTCCATGGTTCGGGTTCTGTGCTTCTCTCTGGCTTCAAAACCTGAACTGAAATCCTGAGACTTTTGGCGTGACTCACACTGGTGTTTGTGTGAACTGTGCTGGACTGGGGATGTTCAAAGGGAGCACTTCTGGAGAGAGACAGCCAGGAAGGTGGCAAAGCCTGGTCTTGTCTTCTGTAAGACACGAGACTTTGCAGAAGAGTCAAATTGAGCTGGAATCCCTTTTGTGTGGGAATGTTGTGGCGTTAGTACTGGAGAATCAACCGACAGCTGATGGTTGGATTTATGATCTTGAAGGTCTTTTCTGACCTGAATTGTTCTTATTGATTCCCTTTGATAAATCAGAATGCAAAGGGCAGTGCTTGCCATGCTGAGCACGGGGATGTGGGAAGAGTGAGCTGGGCCATGGCAGGGCTCAGCCCCCCTGTAAGCTCAGGATGTGGTTTGGGGTCCCACCATCTCCCAGGAGAGCATCCCCCCCAGGCTGGGCATGGAGCTTCCCCGTGCTCCTGGTGCATCAGGCATGGACGGATCCTGCAGCACTGAGCAGAGGCTCTGCTGGGCTCTAGGTGGAGACTGTGGACTGTGCAGCCTGCCCACAGCCTTCCTGCAAACCCAGCCAGATCTAGGCAGCTGCTGCCTGCTGGGGAGCCCAGAGCTGCTCCCACTCACTGCTGGGGTGAGGATACTCAGGGCTGAGTGAGGTATCCCCACCCTGGGGAAAAAAGAAAAAAAAAGTAGAAAAAAGCTTGGAAATCCATCCAAACGCAAAGAAATTCAGGGATTCTCCCAACATTAAGAACTCGTTGCGCCAGGCTGGATGGAGTCTTAAAAGCTGCTCTCATCTCACTGGTTTTGTTGGGGAGAGGACTCATTTTCTCTTAAAAGGCTCAAATCTATCCTCAGGACATGAGATGAGGTTTGCCAGCCCGGGGACTCAGCCGAGTTAATGGAGCAGCCTGCCAGGCCATCTGCTCCCACTGCCCTGCATCAATCCGGGTCAAACTGCTGCAGGATTGGGAAATCCCTGCTCCCATGTTGGCCCCCTCCATCAATAACCGTGGAGGCACTGAAAATGTGTTTGAGTGTAAGAGGTGGATCCAAGCTGCTGGCAATGTCTCTGTGCCCCCAGGACTGAGGTGTTTGATGTGAGCCCCTGACAAAGCATCACCAGACATGGGGACCACCCTTCAGCACCCCAAAGTGGGGTGAAGTGAGGGATTTCCCAGGGCTGGTTCCTGACCCATCAGCAGCAACCTCAGGGAGCAAGCGTGCAGTGCACTCAGGTGAGGAGCAAGATGCACTGCATTATTTTTTTAATAAAGAAGGATGGAAGGAGTGTATGGAAAGATGCTGTCTGGCACTGCTGGAAACCCAGCACTGGTATCACCTCTGGGCTGGGAGAACCAGTAAGTGAAACTGGAGATAGAGAGCTTGCAGCGTGTGTAGGGTATGGACGTGCTCACCTGTGTCATCTGGGTCCCACTGGACAGTGTGTTGGCCAGCATCACCTGGGTCACACTAGAGGAGGATGTGTTGGCCAACATCACCTGGGTACCAGTGGAGAACATATCAGCTAATGTCATCCAGGTCCCACTGGAGGATGTGTCGTCCAGCGTCACCTGGGCCACACTGGAAAAGGATGTGTTGACCAGCATCATCTACTGGAGCAATTGGGAACAGATTAATTGATCTTTTTCATCCTTAAAAAGAAAAAAGAAAAAAAAAAAAAAAACCAGCCAAGGAAAATATTTGCTATAACAGAAGTTCCCTGTTACAGATCCCTCGTAGGATCTATAAACATTAGCACACAAGGAAGACTTTCTGCAATCTTTTGTGTAAATAGAGCTGGATGGTGACATTCTTACTATGCTAGTACTTCACTTTGGGACCATGGGTGTTGGTCATTGCTCGTCCCCATCACGTGGATCCTCTGGCACTGTCACCAGCAGCAGTACTGTGGCCCATGCCCAGCAGACACTTGGCTGTGGGTGCAGAGGGGCAGGCAGAAAGCAGAGATAAGGCTGGAGGTGCCGGCATGATTGCTCAGCAGCAGCCAAATGCTGGGCCAGAGCCACCGCTCCCCGTAGACTAAACAGTTGCAGCATTTTCTCCCATGACCAAAAGAATTTAGAAAAGGGTCCCGGCATGAAATGTTACACGAACTTTGGGTGCCTCGAATATGTCTGGATGAGAGCTGTTAACCCCATCTCCTCCTCTTCCCTCCTTGGTCATGCTCTGGGCAGACAAAGGGAACACCTGTCCTCCTATGAATCTAGATGTCTGCCTGTGGGCTCCCAGGTCTTTCTGCAGGTTTTTTTTTTCATATTTGAAGGCCAAGAAAATTGCTGTTGTGCGTTCCTGCGGTTCTGACACAGGTCAGCCTGCTGGGTAAAGAGTTTCTTGGGATAAACAGAGCAGTTCAGAGACCTTGGATATCTTTGTTCTCAGACTGGCAAGGCTTTGGGGGCTTGTGATTAAGATTGGCTATCACAGTCAGGTCCAGGTTCATGGGAAACGCAAGGGCTTTATGCAGCAGTGGTAAACATGTTCTGAATCCAGCATTAGCCCAGAGAGGTGCCTCGGTAGGGTGACGCTAAAAATTAAGTAACAAGGAGAGCAACTGGAGGAGGATGTGTTGGCCAACATCACCTGGGTACCAGAGGAGGAAGACATGTTGGCCAACATCACCTGGGTGCCAGAGGAGGAAGACATGTTGGCCAACATCACCTGGGTACCAGAGGAGGAAGACATGTTGGCCAACATCACCTGGCTGCCAGTGGATGACATGTTGGCCTCTGGAGGAGGACATGTTTGCTAACATAGCCTGGGTGGCAGTGGAGGACACCTGATGAAGCAATCAGGGTGCCTAAAGTGCCTCCTTCTCTTTCTTTCATACATTTCCAGAGCAGCTGTGCTCTGAGCTTTACCCCACTTGAAAAGAAGCTTCAAAAGAACTCCTCCATTAATAAGATATGAGGTTTGGAACTCTGCAGAGATGCTGATGTGTTATGGTAGAAATGAGATTTCCTACACCTCAGTTGTAGAATTTGCTGACCCTCAGGGCACTGCGTTTTCCAGCATGCGCACTCAGAGACTCATTAACAAAGATTTTTATACCAGGACAACCACTAAATGGTGTTTGCTGTTCCTTGTGGCCAGACTGGGCTACTCCACCCTCGTAGCCACCTCAGAGCATCACTGAGAAAGTGCTCCAAGATCTGTCACAGCAACCAGATCAACAGGAACGCTTCGCTGTTTGCTGATCCATTACTCCACTCCCCCTCGAGTGCTTTTAAACTTGTCCAATTAATAATTAACTGGGAACCTCAGGAGCATCACTGCAGTCCATCATGAGGTCCCCAGATTGGGCAGGTGGTCCCAGGAGTAGGACCAGACAGATGCACAGAGTAGGGATGATGGAGTCAGCTCCACGTCACCAGTTGTATCTTCTGCTCTTGCCAAAGTGACCAAAGCAACGGGGAAGAGGAAGATCTGTGCTCTCCTGGTGCAGATCCAGCTCAAGGAAACACAGTGATGAAACCTGTGGGAGAACAGTGCCTCATAGCTGTGTGAAGGCCAGACCTGCGAGGCTGGGCACAGGGTGTCATCTGCAATTTACAAGGTTTATCTGCTTTAAATGTCAATAGCTCTTTTGTTGGAGTAATACTAATTGTTCTGATTTGCATGTCTCAGTCACACACCCCAGAGCACTGTGCAGAGGAAAATGAGCACATTGTTCCCAGGAAATCAGAGTGATGGAGGTGACAGAAGCCCACACAAGGCTGGAAAATAGACCTTGAGCATCGAGAAGTTGGATCAATCCCCTGTGCCACCAAGGCTTTGTCAGGCTTTTCCTGACCTCCTCCTGCATGCATCAACCCTGCATCTGCCCCGTCCCTCCTCCTGCCCTTATTATTACCTCAGCCCTTTCCCAAAGAGCCCTTCAGGGCTCCAACCTTTGCAGCACATTTCCAGTAACACCAAGTGTTCAGCACTTTTACAGCTTTTCATGTCACACTGATCACCAGCACCTCACTGTTCTATATTTCTTTTTTTGCAGTATTTCTGACTCAGTATTTCCTCCCTCCTTGGCAGTGAGTAAACAGCAGAGCTGCCAGAGGAAGTGCCCGGTGTTTACCAAGCAACAAGCCCAAGTGCAGAGGATTTGTTTCCATCAGAAGGTGGTAGAACTGAAACGAACCCTCATTTTTATGCCATGGTCAAGTTTTGCCCTCTAACGCAGCCACTGTGCGTTGGTGGTGCACAGCTATTTGGGACCTGGCTTTAAAAAGTGTGGTCAAGTCCCCAGGGATGGCTTTGGGCTGCAGCTTTTGAAGTTGAGATCTGATGCTCGAAATGCAGTGCTGCTCCTCTGCCTGCTGCTGACCACCAAAACAGAAGGGGTTCTGCTCCTCTCCTCGTGGTTGCTGCGGCTTCCTTCTGGTCCTAAGTGATCTCTCGGAGCTTTGTTGACTGGGAGTTTGGAAAATGGCTTCAGGTTGTGCCAGGGGAGGTTAAGGTTGGATATTAGGAACAATTTCTTCTCCAAAGAGTGGGCGGGGATTGACTGCACAGGGAGGTGGGGAGTCCCCATCCCTGGAGTGTTCCAGAACTGTGAGGATCTGGCATGTGGGACATTGTCAGTGGCTATGGTGGGATGGGTTGGGGATCTTGGAGGTCTTTTCCAACCTTAGTGATTCTGTGATTCTATGGAAAGGGTGTGGAACAGGATCCTCAGGGCAGTGGTCACTGCCACGAGCCACCAGTGCTCAGGGAGCGCTGAGACCCCACTCTCAGACATTGGGTTTGGGTTTGGGTGGTGATGGCTGGAGACAGAGGTTGGATCCACGAACCCTATGGGTCTCTTCCAGTTGGGATATACCTGTGAACCACACAACAGCACTGCGTGAGGTACATCCACATGGAGAGATGAGGGCGAGTGACATGAGAGCCCTACAGCATTTGCTGTTTGCAGTGCAGGCAGAAGCTCACAAGGAGGAAGGTCATCCCATAAATTCACTCGGATCAACAGGCTGGGGCACCCCCAAATTAGTAATACTGTGTGTGTTTAAAAATACAGCCAAACTGATGAGGAAGGACATGCTCGCTGCACTGACCTCACCACACAAGCATGGGGCAGGCCCATCCATGGTGTTTTTTTAATAGAGGCATTTCCAGAGCAAACAGAGTTCACGGGGCAGGGTAGTGGTGATGCCATTGAGATTCAGCACGGTTCTGAAGGGTTCTCTGCCTCTTTTACCTCTCCCTACCTCTGAAAAAGGACACTTTTCCAAAGGACACTCCTTCTGGCCCTGGGGACTGCCCTCATCCCACTCTGTGGTCCCCAGCTCAGATGCGAGGGATCACTCAGCTGCAGAATGGTTCTGGGACATGAGGAACGTGGGTGCTGCCACGTTAAATAAAGTTGTTCCGAGTTGACTTGTCACTGAAATTATCCTCGTGCTTTCCTGGGCGCAGATGGACTCACATAAAAATGGGTTGCAGATAAACACGCTCCAGTGATGCAGCATGGATAGAGTTGAGGGAGGTCAGTCCCCATAAGGCCTGGGGGAAACATTCCCAATGAAGAAATGAGGACGAGCGGAATCAGGCTGGGTTTGTCTTTCTTGGGATGTCAGGCATGCATTTCTCCATTTCTGGTTGGGTTTATTTTTGTTCCACTCAAAAGCCAAGCGGGAACTCCAAGCCATTGGGTAACGCCGGGGTGATAACCTGAGCTGGCCAGTAACTCCTTCACCCCAGGACAACGGAAGGAAGAGCTCTGCAGACTCCTCTGGAGACTTCGAAACAGCCCAGCAGTGTTTGATTTCAATGCAGACACATTGGGAAATTGCCCATAGAAACAGGCATAGAGAGGAATGAGTCACCACTGTGTGGTTAAGCAGTGGTTCAGTGGTGTTACTAGGTTTTTTCCTGCATATGCAAATATTATTTTTTTTTCCTTTTGTAGTGAAATGTATAAATAGCTCCTTCTTTGGATCTCCCATGCATGGCTGGAGCCCTGTGAGCAGCTGAGCCTCTGTCTCAGCCAGTCAGTGTAAAAGGAGATGAAATGATACTAGCTTCTTTATTCAGTTTTGGAGTTAAGAGGTTGTGCAGCCAAACTCAGAATGCACTGTTGGGAATGAAATTGTCCTGCTCTTTGGTCTTCCCTTCTGGAGTGCCAACTGATTTTTAATACCAAGGCAGGGTCACTGTGGAGACAGACAAGTGGTACCACATGGGATGTCTTGCAGAGGCTGTGGCTCTGAGCAGCATACACTCCTGCGCCACCCATGTGGTGCTGGGGGCCTCCAGAAAGTGTTTTATTTGTTTTTCCATGTTCCTCCTTGCTCCTTGCCACACATCTCCAACACGCTCACCCCTTTTCAGGTCGTGCATTTGTGCAAAGCCTTTTTTCCTCCCTGCCTGGAGGAGCTATTTTGCTCCTGATGTTGCTCTGTAAATCATGGCACTCATACTCCTTGGGCCTGGCAACCATTGGCTCCAGGGCAGTGTGACCTTTCTCTATCAAGGCTGTGCTCCCTTTGTCTTCTGGACACATCATTTTGTGAGACCCCAGGGGGGTGCTGGGACACTGGATTTGGGATGGGTTGTGAGAATTGGGACTGGTTGGTGTCTACGGGTTGGACAAGTTGGGACATTGCTTGGTGTCTCTGTGTTGGGCAGGTTGGGACACTGCTTGGTATCTGTGGGTTGAGCGAGCTGGGAGAGTGGTTGGTGTCTATGGGTTGGATGAGGTGGGACTCTACTTGATGTCTACAGGTTGAGCAAGCTTATCTGGACCACCACACTCAACGCAGCCAACAGCACCCATCACATTCCCCATATGTTAATGTTTGAGGTCCTTCTGCTTGCTGTTGTTCAGTGTTGGTTGTGCACTGGGAAAAAAATGCCCCATGTCCATCCGAGGGGAGGGGCAGGGCGGGGGAGGCCACCAGCACCATGAGCTGTGATATTGCAGATCTCAGTGTTGTTTCTATACTATCTACTTTCTGGTGGCTTCACCGTGTTGAAATCCCAACCACTGTGCTCACATTGAGCAATCTCCCCACTGTTACCAAAGAGTCAGTCTGTCTGCCTTCCTCCCCCACCCTGAGTTTCCATTTCCTCCCAGTTCTCCATCCCGTCAGCTGTCGCCTCTTCCCAGCAATGAGATTTTGCTAATGCAGCCCGTTGTCTCCATCCCTCTTGCAGAAGGATTTCACCATGCGGGAGGAGCTGCAGCAGCGAGACGTGGAGCGCTGGCTTGGCTTCATCACCTTCCTCTGTGAGGTCTTTGGCACCATGAGGAGCAGCACCGGGGAGCCCTTCCGAGTCCTTGTGTGCCCCATCTACACCTGCCTCAGGGAGGTAATGCCTTCAGAAGTTGTCCTCATCCAAGCAATTGAATTGCAGTGCCAGATTGCCCGTGATCTGTAGATGTCGTAGTGATGGGTTGGGCATGGTGGGGGTGGCTTAGGGTTGGACTCAATGATCTTACTGGTCTTTTCCAACCTTAACAGTTCTGTGTTTGCTCTGTTATTCCTGGAGATTTGCTTTCCCCAGTTGAACTATTCTCACTCTAGCAGTATGGATGCCTCCAGGGGCACTTGGCTTTTTCTGTCCACTGTGATTTTGCTCATGAAAACCACATGGTCCATGCAAGACTTCTTTTTCAAAGGGTTGGCAAAGCCCCACAATTGGGACTGCAAGCCCAGTGTTTAGGTTGGCACATCTCACCATTGCCAAAATCCTCACCAGAGGAGCTATAAAAACTTCTAAAAGGCAGATGGATGCCCCATTCTTGAAAGTGCCCAAAGTCAGGTTGGATGGAGCCTTGGTGCGGGACAGCCAGCCTGCTGCAGGAGTTGGAACTGGACGATCTTCAAGGTTCCTTTGAACCCAACCATTCTATGGTTCTGTGCTTCTGTGATCTTCAAGGATCCTTCCAACCCAACCGTTCAGTTGTTCTGTGATTGGAGGCATTCATGCCAATGAGTGGATGAGGCAGACAGAAAGGAAAGAGAGAAGAGCGAGCTCCCTTACGCCATTACTCCCACACTGTCAGTCCAGTACTGCTAGATCTTGAACAAGGGGAAGTGAGGGAGAGAAATCGCTGGGAATGACTTTTAGCATGGAAAATTTTCTCTGAATGCACACGCTTAATAAACATTTTGTCTTTGCAGTAGTACTGTGGGCAGAGTTCACAGACAGTGAGTGTAACAGTGAGAAATGGTTGGGGCATCACAGTGAGGCACAGATGTCTCGCAGAGGAGGTAGGAGAGGGATTCTAAGAACAGCAGAACTTCCCCAAATTCTCTTCCCACAGCACTATGCGTCACCACATTGGGAAGAGCTCCTGTTCCTCCTGTTTCCCATTGCAGCCATGACACAACCCAGCCCTGTTTCTGCCAGAATTGTTCCCAACACGCTCCTGTCTGCCCTTGCTGTGATGTCACCATTGCTCATGTCATACTGGGGACACAGGGGCATGGTGGCACCCTAAAGACATGAGTTTCACATATTACAGATATTTTTTGCTACAGAACAGCTCCATAAAAAGCTATTACTAACTGTATCAAGATGTCATGCAGAAGCTTGTTTCTTAAACGTTAATCTCTCTGTTCCCTAAGAGGACAGCTCTGTCCAAGCCGTTCCATTTCCTGGAGATGAAGACCTCGTAGCTCAGCTGATGTGGACGAGCCAGAGCTGTTCAGCTCTCCATCATGCCCCAAAGTGACTGGCCCATGACTACAGGGCTGGGACCTTGACTGTGTGGCAGCTCAGCACTGGGTTCTCATAGAGCCATAGTATCAGTTGGGTTGGAAAGGACATCTATCCACCCATCCTTTGGTGATAAATCATTATCAGGGGCAAGACAACATAAGATACCGTCTCTGCTCTGCCTATCCTTCCCTGCTTCTCTTGCTTTCTAGTTCTTCTCTTTATTTTTATTTTTTTTTTTTCCCTTTTCCTTTATGGCTTTGGCAGACTCAGCCAAAGGTCAGTGAGGGAGTGAGAAGAGGAAGGGGAAAGTTCCTGATGGCTACAGCAGGAATGTTTCTTCCCTTCCCCTGCAGAGCTTCCTCTCCAGCTCCTTTCCTTTCCCTTGATAAAAACTTAGTAACATCACAACTAATTACAGAACCAGTGCAAAGTGAGGCGCCACCAGGATGAGAGCAGCGTGGGGACAGTAAGGATGAGAGCAGGTGTGCATCAGAGCAGAGGAAATTTGGGTCATAGCACTGGAGAAGGGAAGTAGGTCTCCCAGCCCCAAGGTTGGCACCTGAGGGTTATGGGGAGAAGAGAATTTTAGAGAGAGCCCCTCTGACAGATGAGAACCAGAGAACGATGGCAGCTACCAAACACGGGGAGCTTGGGAAAATGAAGCTTTGAGAGCTTTTAGGACTTTGTGCCCACCACTGAGCTTGGTGTCCACAGTGAAAGGGATGTCCTGCTGTGGTCTCCCAGCCCTGTGGTCGTGTGGTCCCAGCTTAATGCAGAAATGCCAGGTCAGTCTCTTTAAATCCCCATTGCCCTGAAGGATGACAGGCGGTAGTGCTGACATCCTCGCTGCTCCACAGCCTCTGTCCCGTGCCCAATGTGGGGCACTCTGCTCCAGCGACAAGGGAACCAGCAACAGAAGGACTTTGGTTCCTGCAGCTCAACCACGTTTATTCTTCACTGCTGAGTCAGGAAAGTTTAGAGAATGGGTTAGGACTGGGGACCAGCAAGTACCATCGACGGGGATGTGTGTGGTTAACGAGTGCCCTGTGGCTGGTGCAGGCAGAGAGATGATAAATAATGCTATATCCCAGCTGTTGTTAACTGGTTCTGAGCACTTCTGTCCCACTGAGGCTCATTTTGGGCTGGCTGCTCCTCACCCAGCTCTGTGCTGTATGGGATCAGCGTGGGATGAGCAGTATCAAGAGGTTTGGATTCTTCCATATCTCTGTCCCATCCTCAATGGGATGTTGTTTGGGTGCCAACGCAGGAGGTGCCTCTGGGCTGGGAGCTGCCACCTTGCTGCCAGCCCACTGCCAGCTGAGCTGCCTCCAGCTCAGAGTTGGTGCCGAGCGCTGCTTGGGATGTATTTGTTTGTTTGTATGACGCCGTGCAGCAGACAGAGCTGGATTTACATCCAGGGAATCTCAGCAGTTGCCTATGGCAGGCAAGCAAGAAAGTGGAAAAACCAGCTCCAGAGATTGCAGGCAGTGACGTACATGGTTCCTCCAGGAGTGGGGTCCCACAGGGCTCTGCCTCCCTCCTGCCCTGTTATAACTCTATTCCTGCCCCCGTGTTCCTCTCCTGAACAGCACTTGGCTGTTTGCCTCGTTGACTTCTTAAGGTTCCTGTTGTTCCTTCCTCCAGCCTGCTGACTCCCTCTGGCTGGCATGTCGACTGGTCCCTGCAATTCTGTGTCATTTCCAGACTTATCAAGAGTGGGCTCCTCACCTCCTCCAGGTTGTTAGTAGGGATGCTAAAAAGGACAGGTCCTGCAGTGAGCCCAATGGTTGCCCTACGTCCCTCCGCCCCCAGCCATCCAGCCAGGTTAACTAACCTGGTTGTCTACCTCTACTTGGATACTGGGAGACAGAACCCAAACGCTTGTTAAAATGAACACAGTAGAGAACCATGCTCTCCTCTCATCTGTAAATCTCCATAGATCCAGGAGGTGAGGCACATCCATGCGGATCATTCCTAATCTCCTCCAAGACACACTCAGTGGTCTCACAGCCTGGTGCGAAGCTGATGAGCTCCAGTATTGTAGACTCGTTAAAGAAATATCCTTTAGGATCATCAAGTCTGGCTATCAGATCCTCATATTTGAACCTTTCTCTCATGCTGGGCATCTTCCCCATCTCTAATTTCCCAAGAAGCTGCCATGTTGCTTCAGCACTGCGCTCCCAGCACCCATGGGTGCATGGGATGGGACTGCTGGGACAGATTCTAAGCACATGTCAGAAAGCAGCTCATCACGGGCTAATTAAACATCTCATGATGATATTCCCATGCCTGGAGGGTCCCACTGGAGGTCTCCATGCCATGAGGGGGCCCAAGCTGGAGGGAGTCTTATTGGAATCCCACACTGAGAGGGTCTCCAAGTTAGATGGGTCCTAATGGGGTCCCACCCCATGTCAAGAATGATCTCACTGGAGGTCCCAGTTTGAGGGGAGAGAGTCCTTTTGGCAGTCCCCATGACATGGAGGGTGGTCTCACTGGGGCATGGGTGGTCTCGTTGGAGGCCCCAGTTTGGGGGATTCTACTGGGGGGTTCACATGCCATTGAGAGTGATCCCATTGAGGGGGTCCCAGTTTGAGTATGGAGTTCCATTGGGGTCCCTATGGCATTGAGGGTGTCTCACTGAGGACTCACAGTTTTCGGGGAGGATCCCATTGGGTCCCCATGTCACGGGAAGGGTCCCACTGGAGGTCCGCATAACACTGGGGGTTCCCATTGGGGTCCCACACTGGGGGATGATGTGTTTCCTGCCTCCACTGCTGGGAACAGTGCTTCCCTCCTGTCTCCCCACTCCCTGCAAGCCTGAGGTGTAGGGCAGGGAGGGGGCTGCTCCGTCTCATTGCCTCCACATCTGAGCTGCAGTGCAGCACATAGACAGCGTCCACTCCCTTCCCCCTCTCAGTGCCTGTTATCTCCTGGGGCCATGCTGTGTAATTTAGAGAAGTATTCCAACGCGGTAATTAACGTCTGAGCTTTGGAGGGCACTGTCTCTCGCTGTCTCCTTCAGAGGAAGAGAGGAAGAACCTCCCTCAGCTGCAGCCGAGCCGCAGGGCGGTGCTACTGGGAGAGAAAATCACATCTTGTCGCACGGAGGGGGTTTTATTTTAATGGCTTTCCCTTTTCAAAAAGCATCAGAATTTGGAAGCCCTCTGGCAGTGAAATAAGAGGTTGGGTTTTAGGATTGCATTCTCTGAGAGCGAGGCAGAATTTGGCTTTTTCTGTTGCACAGTGAAGGCAACGAGAGGTCCAGATCCTGACCCCACGCCCCTTCTGCCTTGGAGCTCCAACGTGGCCAGGGCTGACCCAAGAAAACAGGGAGAAATGAGTCCTGGAGGAAGAGCTGGGCATGAGGAGGAAGGAAGAAACTAACAGTTAGTTATGTCGCCTGCAAAGCCATGCTGGTCATGGAGCTGAGCCCCCTGGGACCGTGGGGGCAAACAAAAACAGAACGGCAAATGCAGTTTTTCACTTGTGCTCCATGTTTTGGCCAAGGACAGGGTTGAGGGGGATGCCTAGGAGGTGTCTCTCCTGGTGTTTGGGAATAGATGAAGACACAAAAATGGTGATACCCAGAGCTCAGCTCAATGTTTTGTGCACCAGAACTTGTGTTCCTGGAAAGCTGCAGGACTCAGTCACAGCCAGTGAGCATGGGAACTGCAGTGCTGTGTTTCAGACAAGGAAGGGCTTTGGTGCCAGAGAGAAAATCCCATCTATATCCCTGCTCACCCCAGGGTTTGCTCTCTTCTATGTCTTCCATTATGGATATAGATTTGGATTATGAACAGCTTTGCAAGCAGAGCCAAATTTAGAGAAGCAAGGCCACCAGGGACAACCAGGGCCACCGCTGTCTCCTTGCCCTAGGGGATTGCTGGGGAAGCCTCCATTCATTCCTTGGGAAAAGGGTGGAAGGAGCAATGAGAGCAGGTGCCATCCCCTGGGATGGTCCCATCTCCTCACATTGGGACACCGCTGTCAGCCACAGGGTTGGGTTTGGGATTGGACCCGGTGATTCCTATGGATCCCTTCCAGCTCAGGATGTTCTGTGATGCTATTTGTGTCCACAAGCACGTGAAGAGCCAGCAGAGCACCGAGTGTCCAGCAGCCAAGGGTGGGCCCTGTGCAATCAGCACGATGCTTTCGCCGCTTCTTTCCCTTTGGGATGAGGTCACATCCTCTGCTCCCAAGGCTGTTATGGCTGCAGCCAGGCAGGGTGAGGCTGACAGCGTGGATCTCCCACTCCACCTCACCCGCACGCATACCTCTGGTTCTGCTCAGACAGTCCCAATGGATGTGTCCCCAAGGTGAGGGCGATGCCTTCCACCTCTCTCTTCTAAGGGGAGCCACCCAATAGGGCTACCACTGGGATGCATGGTCTGACTTGATGAGCAACAAGATTGCCTTCGTCATTGTCTCCATGGTTTCCATCTTTGGAGAAGTCTCTTTTGCTGTCCCAGATCTGGGGAGAGAGATGCTTCATGGTTTCCCTTGTCTGCAGTGGGAAGGAGGAGGAGGAGTTTCCCACGGCTGGGCACAGGCTTTGTTCTCTGGCCTTAATGCAATTTGCTGTTAAGTATCTCTTGTTGGAGCTCCACGGGAGCCCAGTGAGGAGAACCAATGTTGTCGTTTGCTGGGTGCAGTAGGCAAACCAATCTCCTACTCTCCAATCACCTCCAGTCTCCCAAAATGTCCAGGTTGGGTAAGAGGAGAACAGAAGTCTCCTCCTCAGCTAAAAGCTGTAAGACAAGTAGAAGCAGCTCCTTCAGGCTGTCTCAGATGCAGCATGATACGGTCCCTAACTCACTGCGGGGCCAGCAGTGCCCCATCCTGGTGGCCTCTTCCCAGTGAAGCAAGTGGGAATTGCCATCAGCATCTTCCAAAAGGGGCTGATACTCCTGTGTGGGGTACACCTTGTGCAACTGCAGTGGTCTTGGAACCTTCATTGTATCGTGGCTGGAGTAGCAGAGCTTTTGGGGTGGCTGTTCTTGTTTCCTCCAAACGTGTCCGGCTTCACCCTTTGCTGCTGATTCCGTCTGCAGTGGGGCTGGGTGGGAAGACAGTGTGCCCTGTGCATCCCTTATCTCATCAGTTCTGTAATGGAAAGGAATTCCCCCAATCTCATTTCATGCTTAGGCAACCTAGGCATCAGAGAAGATGCTACTTGCGTCTTCTGGTTCCAAAAGTTCCTCTGATGCCTAGCAATGGGGAGTTGACACTTCTTCAGGGAACTGTTTGGAGGAATCCTGGAAGTGTCTGTGCTGATGGAGTGTTAATTACTCCTCCCCAGTGCCCACATTTGCACTTTGCTTTTTCCCCAGTCTGTTTTCACCAACCCGTGCCACCCAGACAGACCAACTCCTGCTCAGTGCTGCTCCCAGAGAAGCCCCAGCCACCCCATGCCTCTGGGTCATCATTCCAGGAGGTCAGAAAATCCTCTTTGCTTTCACACTGGAGTCATCACTGAAGCATCCCAAAGCATTGCATGCTAAGAGGCAGTTTGTGGCCAGCACTGCTTATGCCATTCTGCAAGCGTTGTCATACACAATAATTAGTGCAAAGCCTTACAGGAAAAGTGTCATTGCAGCTGTAGAGGGTAATGTATGCATCTCCTGATGGGAAGAGCTGCAGAGCATGACCCAGCCTGCATGATTTGGTGAGAAGTGAGGCAGGTTCTCCATCTTGCTCGTGGCGTGGGCACCCTGAGAGCTCTGCGTCAGCACTGCTGTGGTGTGGGTTATCTTGGTAGAAAGTGGATAATGAACCCAAATAGTTGTGGGGATGTGCACTGGAGTACTGGGGAGTTTGGCTTACATCCAGTGGACTGCAACAAATTCAGGTGAGTCCGTCAGCACTTGGAAGGAGGAAACTGGTGATACGTGATGAAGCCCAGGTGCAGTTTTGGGTCCTTCTTGTCCTCTCCTGGATAATGGGAGCGCAGGGATGCTGAGTAAGCCTTGAGAGCAGAGGAGGAAGGAATAGGGGATAATCATAGTACCATAGGATGGTTGGGTTGGAAGGGACCTGGAAGATCCTAGAATGATAGAACTAAGGAGTGGTTGGGTTGGCAGAGGCCTTACAACCCATCCAATTCCAACTCCAGGCCATGAGCTGGTTGTCCTTCACCAGACCAGGTTGCCCAGGGCCCCATCTAAAGCCATCTACACACAACCCAGTGTGATGTGCCCTGGGGGATGCTGCTTTAACAGAGAGGTTGGACTGGATGATGCAAAATCTTCAGCTCTTCTACAGAGCCCATCTTGGTGAGTGGAGAGAAATAAGGCATGTGCGCTTGCTACTTTGTTTTGCTGGTGAATATTCACAGCTGTACCCAAATCTGCTGTCGGTGGAGTTCCTTAGATTTGATAAGCAATAATGCCCAGTGCTCCCAGGAAATCCCAATCACATGCAGCACTTCCAGGAACAGACCCTCAAGGTATTTCGGGTCCAGAGCCATTTTTTACCCATCACTCAGTGGAGCACAGATAGTTGAGAACTGGAGCTTTGCAGGGATGGAAGCACGATGCCTTCTGTCTCCCACCAGTCTGCACAGCTCTCGATCCAGCACCAGCAGAAGAAGTGAGAAGCCTTTCGCAACCGTGGCCGGGTGTTATGTGACCAGCCGGGCAGATCCTGGCACACGGCCCCCACTCTTAGGAAATCGAGCAGACTCTTTGTCTGCTTTCCAGCAGCAACTGCTGCTTTGGCTGCACGGCTTCACCCAATACAGGGAACTGGCTAAAGAGCATGGAGAAGTGTTCTTGCAGACAGCCTCAGCCCCAAGGGGATGATTGCTAGTTAAACCCAAAGTGTGTGGGGCTGAGCAGCCAGTGGGAATGGTGTGAGACACAGTGGGGTTGAGGCAGCACAGGGAGGAGCAGTTATAAATAGTGAAATAAATAATAATTCCAACGTGGGAGTGATAATTTACTAAGTATAGTATGTTTACCTTGAAATATTTTAAGTAAATAAAAATCAGATTGCAAACAATTAATGGCATTGCTTAGGGTCAGGATCTGGTTGTGCAAAAGCCACACATCAGGCTTGCAGTTTGCTCAGGTTTGGGTTTGCACACTCAGCACTTGCATGCAGCCCTGATTGTGTGAGCTGCTAGGAACATCCCAATTGTGACATCCCAGTGGTGACATCCCAACAGTGCCGTCCCGATGATGACATCCCAATGATGACATCCCAATGGTGACATCTCAGCGGTAGCAACCCAACAGTGTTCCAATGGTGCCATCCCAGTGGTGACATCCCAATGGTGACATCCCAGTGGAAGCATCCCGATGGTGACATCTCAGTGGTGGCATCACAGCAGGGACATCGCAGTGGTAGCATCCCAGTCTCTGCTAAAGTGTACTTCTGGGCTGCTGCCTGTTTATATTTATCTCTAATTGAAATAGTTTTTTGTTGCTGTTGTTTTTTTGGGGGAAGGTTTAATGTAATCTCTTGGGTTGTTTTGCAAAGAATCTGTTAACTGTTTAGGAGAACTTATCTCAGAGCTTGTGGCTTGGGCTTAACCACTGTTCCCAAACAATTCAGTGGAAAGATAAACTTGGGGGAACTGCTGCATGCATTCAGTGCCTGGCTGGGTATTTGTCTAACATGAAATCAAACCGATGGGACCGCGTGCTTGTCCAGATGCTGTCAACATCAGCTTCAAAACAGAGTGCTTTCTGCTGAAAACAGAGCGAAGACACAGCTTTGAGACCTGCTATAATTCCTCAAGTTACTTCTCATTTTCCAGTGGTGGTGGAGCTGTAAACGTGTTCATTTCTAAAAGAAAGGAAGCAGAATAAAATGGAAGTGGGAAGAAGAGATGACTGAGGCTGAAAAGCAGAACAGTGTGTTCAGTAAGACGTGTGACTTCGGAGCAAATTCACTGCCACTGAGCTGTGTTGTTCATGGGCAGGTTTAATTAGCCCAAAGACTTTTCCACGTTTTGCCTTTTTTTTGGATGAATTTCAGAGATGAATGAAATCAGTTAAGTCTGCCACAGCAATGCACCACATCACAGTTTTTATCTGCAGAAAAATCAGCCAGTACAGTTCTGCTCTGTCTCCTGTGGCTTCAAGAGAAAGCCTGAAATGAGGACTCTGTGTGCATGACAGTGGTGAAGTGAAGACAGAAGCAAAGAAGCATGCACTATCAAAAAAAAAAACGTGGAGGTTGGTGGCCTTGCACGTGGCAAGGGGGTTGGAGCATTATGATCCTTGAGGTCCCTTCCAACCTAAGCCATTCTATGATTCTGTGATTCTGTAAAAATGTGCGTTTTTGACCCAGCTTTGCTCACAGCTCCTCGTTTTTGGGGATGGACGGGCTGAGCTGCCCTTTGCCACTGACCCATGCCATTGTGGCCTGACCCTGTAGCATCATGTTGGGGTGCTCTTAGAAGCTGCTTGTGCCTATGGGCTGTGTTTGGAATGCAGAGTTCTGGGAGAGCAGAGCTGGGTCTGGGGTTGGCTCCAGTGGGGAAGCAGCTGAAAAGATCACTACTGAAATGCCAAAAGGTGAATGGAGATCCTTCGTGCTTCAAGGATAAGGTGGTGGAAAGGGACCAGGGAGACTGCCATGCTCTCAGCAAGCATCAGTACTCTAAGAGAAGTGGTTAATCTCCAATCTCCTCTCTTTTGCAGTTGTTACAATCTCAGGATGTGAAGGAGGATGCCGTGCTGTGCTGCTCCATGGAGGTAGGGAAGCTCCACATCATGCTGTCCCTTCTGCCTCCTGCAGCAGTGGTGGGCTATGCAGAGGGCTTTGCTGTGCTTTGTAGGGAAATTATGGTACCTATACTGCACAGGTGGGATTGCAAAGTTGAGGTTGGGGTTTCTGGGGCTGCTTTAGGAGCCCGTGGCCATGCTCAGAAGGCTGGAAACACAGTGCTGGTTGCGATGCAAAGGGATTTGTTCTACATCCAGAAGAGCCCTGCTTAGTGACCGGGGCAGACGACAGCTGTGAATCAGCAGCAAATGTAGGATCAGGTAAAGGGCTGCACACCACATCACAGCACATGCTGTGTTTTGACAATAACTCGAGTTCTAGGTGGGATTTTTCCAAAGCACCCAGTGCTGCTGCCTTTGAAGTTGGTGGGAGATGAACCATGCACTCCTCCCTCCCGTAACCTCACTCGTAGTGCAGCATTTCTGTTTTTCAACAAGAGGAGAAAATAGTAAAAATTCTTCTTGGAATGAATGGTAAGGCACTGGCACAGACCGCCCTGTGAAGTGGTGGAGTCCCCATCCCCAGAGGTGTCCAAGAACCATGGAGATGTGGTACTTGGGCACATGGTCAGTGGACATGGTGGGGTGGATTGGGCTTGGGGGTCTTGGAAGCCTTCTCCAACCTTCCTGATTCTGTGCTTCTGTTTGAGAACACGGCTAAGTGGCCTTTGTGGGGGTGGCTCAGTGGTTGGACTGGATCATCTTAGTATTCTTTTACAACCTTAACTGATTGTGTGACTACTGGGGCATGGTGGTGGTGGGTTGGCAGTTGGACCTGATGGTCTTTTTCACCCTGAACGATACTGCCTTTCTACAAAAACAAAGCCGTGACGCTGTTGCCCCCTCTCTCCTGACAGCTGCAGAGCACCGGCCGGCTGCTGGAGGAGCAGCTGCCTGAGATGATGACGGAGCTGCTGGCTGCGGCCCGCGACAAGATGCTGTGTCCCTCTGAGTCCATGCTGACGCGTTCTCTCCTGCTGGAGGTCATCGAGCTGCACGCCAACAATTGGAACCCGCTGACGCCCACCATCACGCAGTACTACAACAAGACAATCCAAAAACTGACGGCCTGAGGGGCAGGGCAGGGTGGGGTGGGAAGGGGCGAGGAGAAGACGTGCACCTTAGCGGGATTCCAGTTGATGTACCCAAGCAGACAAACCCCAGCATGCTCGAGAATTATGTTCGTGAGGTGGGGAGGGAGAAGCATGTTTCTTTCAGCCTCGTCGCCAAGTGCCACCCCTCCTCCCTGCCGTGTTTTTGTTGTAGGGTTTTCTTTTCTGAAATCGGCGTGTCCCGCCGGGTTATTGTTTGGCTTTAGAAAGACGACGGTGAGTCGGAGGAGCGAGCCCAATGGGGCCAGGATTGTTTTCACGCTGTCCCCCCGCCTGGCTCCGGCCAACTGGCAGCAGGCAGCACACAGCAGATGTCTGGGGAGGACAAAGCGTGGCACACACTACACAGACACTCATCACTGACGGCTTTTGTGCAGCGGAGCTCTCGTTATTTTATTTTTCGCCCTCCTCTTCTCTTCAGCTTTCTGCCCCCACCTCCGCTCCGTCTCCTCCGGATTTCGATGGGCACATAGGATGGCTTTCTGATTTGCACTGGGTTTTGTTTTTTTTTTCTCGTGTTTTTATTCTATTTTATTTTATGACCGTCAAAACGGACAGTTGCGATCCGTGCGGAGATGGGGCAGCAGTGCTCACCCTCCGCTCACAAATGGTTTCATGAAGATGCTGAAGCAGGAGAAGGATTTTACAAGAGCCCAAAAGCCACTTTTGGAGAAACGTAGCCACAGCCTTCTTGCCAGAAACCTCGCAGATTTACCCAAAAACACGTGCCCTGAGCTAGGAGCTCTGCAGAACACGGGATGCTGCTATGCTGCAGCATCTCCCATCCACTTAACAGTAGCCCTTTTTTTTTTTTTTTTTTTAATTTTTTTTTTTTTTGTTGTTGTTGTTTCTGTTGAAAGAGTGCTTTATTGTAATTACTGTCATCATTGTAATTATACATTTAAGAGCAGGCCTGTTATAGTCAGGCCTATTCATGTACAGGGCAAGGGAGAAATGAAGACTTGGTGTTCTTGGGAAACCAGCAGAGAGAAGGCAAAAAGCATATGGCAAAAAAAAAAAAAAAAAAGGAGGAAAAAGAAGAGGAAAACAACGAGAAGCCGAAAATACAGGTTTCCTGCTGCTTTCTCACTGGCTGCATTTCCTACCTAGTTTGTAGACTGCGATTCAGTGGGCTTGGAGGTTCCTTCCAACCCATCTGTTCCATGGTTCTGTGATCTTCAAGGTCCCTTCCTACCCAACCATTACGTGGTTCTGTGGATCTCTGGGGAGCTGGAAGAGCAGAGACTTTTGACGTGAAGGTGTTGAGGAAGTGAGAGTCTTGGTTAGACGGTTCAGAGCGCTGGGAGCCATTCGGTTGGTTGCCTGTTGGTGTGTCTGCAGATCCACACCTGGAGTACGAGAGAGGAACTGGGGAGAAGAGCTTCAGCGGTCCTAAATGCTGAGGAAACAGAGATGGTTGCCTGTATGGAAGGACTGATACCAGGATCTGAGCTGGCAGCCTCCCCGCAGCACGCAACACAGCATCCCTTGGACCCTGCTCTCTGACTGGAGCAAAAGAAGGAAAAAAGAAGGAAAAAAAAAATATATTAAAAAATCTAAAGAGAAAAAAAAGAAAAAAAACCCAGGGGAGATTTGCCCTCCAGCACCGGGATTTCTCCCATCAAAGAACTTCTGTGTGAAATCCATCCATGTTCATCCCACCACGGACCGCTCGGTCACTCACTACATCCCTCACTCCGTTGATACGTGAGAATCTAGGAGTTGACCAAAAATGTCATTTTTTTTTCCCCCCAGTATTACGTTCTGCTGCTGGTGTCCCTCACTGTGGGGGCAAAGTGTGGGCAACGTTGTATTTTGGGTGCAGAATAAATACCCTCTTTTGGCCAAAAGTGGGGCTGGCACCACGGCGATGTCCCGAAACTGCAGCCCCCAGCACCCTCCTTCCCATTGCCAAACAACTGCCAGAGATTTAGTGTTGGTGCCCACAACCAATTCATTTGGATCCCCCATGAGAGTTCAGCCCCATTTGGAGCACTCTTTTGTCTGTATGCAGGTGGAACAAAAACGGGGGAAAAAAAGGCAAGGTGATTTGCCTGGTTCCCTTCATCCCCCAAAGGGGATTGATCAGTTGGCGTGATTGACATTTTCGGAGGAAAACTTGTCAGAAGAACTTACAATTTATTCTCCTGCTTTATTTTATAACATCCCTCTCTTGGAAATATTTCCCCGCTGGGTATTTGATGGCTTTACACTAGTTTTACTTTTCTTGGTGTGAGCTGTTCGCCCATCCCAGTGACACACAGTATTTTTCAGGAGAACAAACATGAAGGACCGCGTCCATCGCCAAGGGAGCAGCAATGTCCTGCAGAAGTTCACACTAGCAGTTCTTTCTTTTCTTTTTTTTTTTTTTTTAATGTATTTATTTGCATTTGAAGAGGCACCATTTTTAATTTAATCGTATTTGTTAAATGAAGCGCTTTAAAAAAAAAAAAAAATTAAAAAAAAAACAACAAGGAGAAAGGATTTGGGGAGCATAAAGACTAGATATTCATCCTAGAGAAAACAGAAACTCATCGTTTTCAGCATTTCAGAGACGAGCTGACAACTCTTTGTGGCAATGCAGTCTTCTTGATAGAACATCAGACCCACCGTATGCTATAGAACACGTCATCTGAGTAATAAATGTGTAGAGCTTGACGTTTTCCCATCGTTTTGTTGGGACGTGCCATCATTTTTTGGTGTTGAGCTTCAAACATAGGATAGAGGGGGGAAGAAAGGAAATCACAGTGTCTGGTGTGAAACATCGCTCCATCCATCCATCCTACAGCTTGTGTTGGAACTCGGGCGCTCAACGCTGCTCGGTGGTGCCCCTTCCCAGTAGGTTTTGGCCATGGGGATAGGGCGGGGGAACCCCGCAGCACATCGCGACCCGATGCACCGCTCTGCCTGTTACTCAATATATATATAATAAAGAAATAAAGCTGTGGTTTTTCCAAGAAGTTTCCTGTGGAAAACCCGTCTCAGCGTCGCCGGAGTCACAATTAGAGGGGGCTTTTGAGCCAATGGAGGTGTGCGCCTTGGTCGGGAAGCCGTGGGTCACTCGAGGTGAGGGCTTTGTGTCATCGGCTGCCGGGCTACGGCAGGAGGATGCCGCTGATCCACTCCTGCTGTGTGAGAGTGGCAGTGCCTCTTGCAACATGCCTACGTGACCGCATGCAGCTCGCTGGGCTCCGAGCAAACAGGGGCAGTGGGAGGAGCAATCCCCAGGTGGGAGTTGCCACCAAAAAGCTCACCCGAAGGCTCTGCGTTGTGTTACGGTGTTGGTAGAGCAGGGGGAAAAACAGAAGTGGGTCTGTGCTGCGTCAGCTTTATGCCAGGTGATGGCCTCAAGTTGCACCGCAGGACCATCAGGTTGGACGTTAGGAACAATTTCTTCTCCAAAGAGTGGTGATGCAGCAGCATAGGCTGCACAGGGAGATGGTGGGAGATGGTCCATCTCCCTGTGCAGCCACCATCCCTGTGGGTGTTCAAGAGCCGTGGAGATGTGGCACCTGGGGACATGGTCGGTGGGCATGGTTGGGGTGGGCTGGGCTTGGGTTTGGGGATCTTGGAGGGCTTTTCCAATCCTCTATTTGATTCTATGGAAATATACCTTACCCTGAGGTTGCAACTCACAGTTTCACACTCGTTACAGCACTGCCACAAAGTTAATGGCAAAAACATGCAAAGACCCTCTGAAGAAAAAAGCCGAGATTTCAGAATTCCATTCTGTCCCAGATTGCCCAAGCTTTTCACCAAAGTGCCTCATTTCAATGTATTTTATGTTGCTGTAGCAATGACATCTAAGCAAAGTGTTTGGACTTCATTAGCACAGCCCTTCTCAATAGCTTCACGCAGAGCCTTCCCATGGTGTGTTCCTGTTTGTGGAAGTGGGCCTTGAGAGCATCCCCTGTCCCTCTCCCAGAGCTGGTGCCAACAAAACAAGGTTCTGTGGGGTTGGGATGGACCCAATCTGGATCCTGGAGGTCCATTAGTCCTCCATGAGGAACTTCTGCATGTGCTGTGTCCTCTCCGTGGTCACTGGCAAACAGGACACATAGCTGGGGCTCATCCCTCCCAAATCCCATAGCCCGGGCCACGGTCCTGCAAAACCTGTAGGAATTCTTTTTTATCCAGCAACCCCACTCGTAAGGAGAGCTCAGATTTCAATTCTGAAACTGAAACTTTACTTTTCCAGCATTTCTACATTTTAAGCTCCAATAAACTCAAACTCTCCTAGAAGAGCTCTGTTCCAGTAAATGAGGGTTGAAGGAGAAGGGGGGAGAGGAACGAAGGTGTATCAGGGACAGGTTACACCAACCTGTCTGCTGCTAATTGCATCTATTGCA
Organism: Lagopus leucura; assembly: GCF_019238085.1. NCBI lineage: Eukaryota > Metazoa > Chordata > Aves > Galliformes > Phasianidae > Lagopus > Lagopus leucura. Next base: position 7,771,783 of record NW_024962253.1, read on the forward strand.
TTAAGAAGAACTGGTTTGAGGGCAAATGCTGCAAAATACCGCTCTGGGGAAAAAAAGACACAAAGTGCAGGTTGCGAAATTCACCCTATGCATTGTTTTACTGCAAAGGTAACTTCTACCCCAGGGTGTTGTGTTTTACAGCATTGCAAGAAATCAGACCCAGGCTCGCAGGTGCAGGCTGTGTTCGGCTAAAGCTAAAGCACAGGCATGAGGCACGCTCAGTGCTGGTGGTAAACCCATTGTGATTTTTTAGGGGAGGGGAAAAGCACTTGGGATCATGTTGCATGCAGAGATTCCCCTGTGGTATTCATTTTCTGGGCGCAGACAACCATCCCTGGTCCACATCTTTCCAATTCATACACACCTTCCGGTGCCTCCAGTGGAGATTTCTGCCTTTCTGCTGTTGGTCCATCTGGTGCCACCACTGTCCTACCACGGCCACTCAGAGCAGGGAGCTCAGGTGCTTTGGGAGACCTCCAAGGAGGGAGAGAAGGGATCTGGCATGAGACATGCTGAGTCTGTACCCACTCTTCTCCACCTGATTGCCCCAAGGTCATCTTCAAGGCCTTTTCCAACTTGAAAGATGGCGTGGTTCTATGGTTGGGCACGATGGGCATGGGTAAATGTTTGGATGTAATGGCCACTGTGGTCTTTTCCAACCTCTGTGGTTCCACAAGTGGGCATGGCAGTGGGGATGGGTTGATGGTTGGATGGGATGGCTGGGATGCTTACTGCCCCACCTGCCTGGTGAGACATAGGGTGAGTGAGGTGAAGAGGAACCGGTGCAGTCCCAGAGCCCGATTTCTGCTGGGAACCTCTGGGCCAAAATCAGGAGGAGGTTGAACTTTACCTATAATGTGAACGGAATGTGAACCCAGTGCTGGTTTGGTTTTCCCAAGTTCAAGAGAGTTCATGGGGAGGGAGGTGAGGAGGGAGGGCACTCTGCTTCTGAACTTGTGCTTTCTGTGATTTCTGCTAGCAGAAATGCTGGAGGGCCACAGGGGAGGCAATTTCAGCTGCCACATCCCTGGCCCCAACCCCATGCGCCCCTTCCCAGCGTGTCTGTGGGGCTGCAACACACCACTGGTCACCTACTCTGTGACCCAACAGCAACTCCCATTGTCACTGGCTCTGGGGAGCGTGCAGATTCATTTCCAGGAATGGGGCTACTGGAGGAGCAGTCTCCTGGGCGGCTCCTAACTCTGACACATCTGATGGCCATTCCGGGACTACTGGGAAATGTGTGGCATTTGTCTCCGTGGGGCTGCAGATGGAGTTTCATCATCATCTGCTCCGTGAAATGGGAGCTGCTGACATCCCTCAGCAGCGATGCAACCAAGTATATACAGGGTTTTATTTTCCTAACCAGCAGAACTCAAAGTTTCATATCATTCCAAGCAATCCTATCCCGACAGCACTGCATTTCCACCCCAAGCACTGGTGACACTCGAGCCCCCGGGCGCCGTTATCAATGAACTTTGGCACCTTGAACCATGGAAAACCCCTGAGCGGCGCCGGCAGCATTGGGTGCTGGCGTCCCCGGGATCAGATGGCCCCAGGGGATTTGCTGGGAGTCCCATGACGCGCCTGGAAGGGAGCCTGGACGGACGGGCACCGCCGCAGGGCGCCAGCATGGGGTCACCGAGGGACAGCGGGTGGCCTCTGTCCTCTGTGCACACCCCTGTGATGTCCCATCCCTGTGTGTGCCGCCCCTACGTGTGTCACCCCTATGTGTGACATCCCGTGTGTCCCCCCTGTGTGCCACCCCTGTGACGTCCTACAGTGAGGGGTGAGGAGAGCTTCCACTTGGAGGGAGGCACAAAAATGAGAGAGGCTGAAGGAGGGGCAGCAGGAGGGGGGGGGGGGGGCAGCTGGAGGAATGTTAATTAACAGCAGCTTTTGCAGTGTTCTTTATGAGGTCCAAAAACAGCTGAGAGGAATGAGAGCTGAAAGCAACCTTGTGTTGGAATGGAGCAGAGGGTAGGAGAGGGCACACCAAAGGTGGACGGGCGATGCTATGGGTCCTGTGCTGCTTCCTACACCCCCATGCTTGGGGACGTGGTCAGTGGAGACAGGAGGATGGTTATGATAGGACACAGGGATCTCAGAACTCCTCTCCAGCCCCAGTGGCTCTGTGATCACTGCAGTGCACCCCTGCCATTGATGGGCGCAGTGCTGATATTGAGACACTGAGATCAGAGTGTGATGGAGCGTAACGACTGCAGTGGGTGTTCGCTTATGGGTGATCTGAATGGTCCTCTCCATCCCCAACGATTCCATGATCCTGTGGTGTAGGGACATAGGGGATGACATTCAAGGTAGTGGGAGACGCCAGAAGCTCCCCACACCTGCCAGCACACCACTGGACCCTGAGGCACAACGCCCCGTACGGAAAGACCAGGAGCAGCAGAGAGGTTTCTGTAACCCAAATGATGCGGAGAACAGAAGGGAAGTGTCAGGCTGTGAGTGCCAGCACCATGCTGTCAGCCTCTGCCTGTGCCTGAACTCATCAACAATGCTTCAACAGATTGATCTGGTGGGGGACAACCAGCCCATGGTACAAGGTGGGGCTGGGTGGGCTCTGAGGTCCCTTCCAAATCACCCACGCTTTTGACCCCTGTGGTGCATATGGGTTGGTGTTTTCTGCAGTTCACCATGCCAGGAGCAGTGCAGTACCAGGAGATGGATTTCCCCTAACAAAGCAGATCCCAACCTGGAGCTCTGCCTTCCTGCAGGAAGAATATACATCAGGTGAAAAATTCATCTCCAGAACCTGACCACCCCCCCCCCCCTCCCTGAGCTTTGGTGCAGGAGCAGCAGGGCTGACAGTGCAAAAGATCCATCACAAAACATCCCCGGAGGCTCAGGTTCATCGCATGAGTGCTTTGTGCCCTTTGGTTCTGCAGCAGAACCCAACGACTCATTGCCCACAGCCCCACATCCATGAACTCTGTCCACACATTGCTGCCTCGCTCCCATTGCAACCAAGAAACTTGGATTCACTTACATCACCCATGCTTCAGAGAATGCCTTAACACCAGATTTCTGCTTGGGCACCTGGTTGCAATGGGGATCTTTTCAGTTTTCCTCCTTTTTCAGGCTCTCAGCCTCAGTTTGCCTTGCTGATGGGAGGCGAAGATTGTTTTCTGACCCATTCATCCCTGGACATTGGCTCTGAAATGAGCTGATGAGCCTCAAGAGATATGTTATACCCATGGGTTATGTTCATGGGTTATGTCTCTTCACTGGTCAAGTGATGGGATCTGGGACTCTCCTGCTCCTCAGTTTTGTAGGAGCTTTGAGCAAGACAAATACCTTTGGGGCTGGAATGAGATTTTTCCCACATTTTGAGCACATTCATACTGGCATTCCCATCTGGCCACCTGCAGGATGTAGGTGGGACCAAACTCAGCTCAGGATCACAAGGCTTGGTGACACCAGGGGTCTGTCCCCAGCCTGATACCTTCACCTGTCAGGTGTCTCCACGAGTCCCTTCACCTAATGGACGACTCAGTGGGTCCCTTCACTCAGTGGATGTATAAATGGGTCCCTTCACCCAATGAACTTGTTAATAATCTGTGAGACAAGAGCCCACAGATTCCTTGGAGTCCTCAGGGCAGATGGGGAATGAGTTCCATATAGAGCATCACTCAAGTAAAACAGGGATCACAGCTCTGCCCCATGGAAACCACTTGCTCCAAAGGTCTCAAGATAGTGGAGTTTTCCCTCTTGTCTCTTGCAGTGCCCATCACAGGCACTATCTTTCATTAGCAGTTGACAGTTTGAGCAGATTCCACATATGATATATCAGCGGAAAGCAGCATGCTTTGACCCTTCTTTATTGCACTCTTTAATTACTACTTGGCAACGCAGGGAAAAAAAGCGCAATCGTGCTGTAATTTACGGTGGTGCAGGATATCATTAGGACATTTTAATGCCAATTAAGCTGGAGCCACGGTGCAGAGCAAGATTACAGCTCACCAGAACGGACTGATTTCAGCCATCCCAAATTTCCAGATTAATCCCTTTCTGGGGGCGGGGAAGGGGGGGGGGGTGGGGGAAGAGAGATCAGGATTGGAGTCTGTCTCAGCCAGCTCCTGTCTGAGCCTCTTAAGTGCAGGAGCTTTGAGTAAGGTGATTTTGAAGGAGTGGGAACCACGGCTAAGCTGTGCAGAGCACAATGATATGAGGTCTGGGGCCACCACCACATTGCTGGACAGTTGTCATGGGTGTCCAAGGAGCTGGGGGGCTCATTCACAGGGGACATGTCTGAATTAGCAAGGACATGGCACTGCTCGCAAGGAGCTACAGAGGGGCTGCACAGCTGTGTCTGACTTTGCATCTCCTAGCCCTAGAGCTGAGCAGATGGGAAAGCAAATGAGCCGGTGTTCAGCAGCCTTCTGGCACTATTTTCCTCTACTTTTTTTTTTTGTCTTTTTCTTTTTTTTCACTGAAAGAGGACTAAAATTAGCACAGCAGGAGGTGAAGTCTGGAACATTTTAACTCAAGCTGCAGAAGTATTGAAAAGCTGTAGTTGTGCTGATTATCTCTTGGCTTTCAGACAGCAGTGATGCTGTGTCTAGTATTTTCACAGACGAGTCTAAGCAGAGGACCCAGAAAATGAAGGACTATTTGGGGTGTTTCAGCTCATTCTCCAGCACCACGACATCCAACCTGTCAACCAAACAAAGGTCCAAAGTTCCAAACAAAAGTGCTGCCAAAGTTCCAATCAAAGATACAAACAAAAGGTTCAACCAAACCCAACCAAAGACCCAGCCAGCTCAGCAGCGCATCTCCTGCAAGAGGCAGCTGCACAGGACAAGGTACAACATGGGACATGCAGAGGATCTCCCAACCCCAGGAGACACTTGCAGTCGCAGCTCAGCAGCACTGCGCCCAGGAGGACACCTCAACCTGCTGTCTGCACAGTCGTGCTCCTGCTGGTAGATGCTACCAAAGCTCAGGGGAGGTGAGAGTTTCACGACGATGACCATTCTATCCTTCACTTTTGAGGCCTTTTTGTGGGGAGAGGTACCATGGAATGGGCCAGCGCATTTCTCCTTGAGCCTCTGACACAAATCATTGCTGCTGGTCTGACCACTGGACATACAAGAGGTTGTTGAGTGTTTTAAGTCCGATGGCACAGAAAGGAAACAAAATGAAGCACACTGTACCACAGACGAAGATACACCAATGTCTGCCCTCTTGGGCATCTCTAGGGCACACCAAGCAAGGCAGGTGGGTACATCCACATGATCCAAAGCTATTTTGAAGCTGGTTGGTGGGCTCAGTGAAAGGAATCCAGATGAGGCACAGTCCATTCAGAGCAGACCGAATATTGTATCTCAACAAATCCCTTTGGGTGGGGAATGTTGAACAGAAAGGGGCAGTACTGGGTCAACCTGCTCTTAATGCTCACAAAGACTCATCCTCTACCACATCTGTCCACCACGTGAAGGCCAGTAGGATTCAAGACACGGATGCTGCACCTCTCCAAAGCCTCCAGGCTCCACGGGGCCGGTGGTTTCCACTCAGAAATTTGCCTTCACCAAACGCAGGAGCTCAATCAGCTAAAGGAACTGCTCTCCTGCTGAGGACATGGGGACAGGAATGCATGGGGGTGACCCAGTTGGATGTGATGCACAGCTCCAGTCAAACCCATGGATCTGTGGAGCAACCCAGATGATACGCTGGCATGAAAGCCATCGTATTTTAGGGACAGGATGGCATAGGAAGAACACTGGGCTGCTGCCACGGGGGTCAGCTCAACCTGAAATGGCAAGCAACAGGAACACCCCTCCTGCTGCATCTCCCCACCTCTAACAAAGCCACTCCGCACCGAGGGTCAAGTGTACGTTTTTATTTTTTTTAATGGAACATAAAATCCTTTAGAAAAAAAACAAAAAACAAAAAACATTCATCTGGATGAGAACACCCATAGAAAAAAACACCAATCTCGTGTTCTTTTTTTTTTTTTTTTTTTTTTTAATTTGGCATTTGTTATTTGCATTTATATTAAAGCAAAGTGCATCTTTTCTTATTCTTCTCGTTTATACACATTGCACAATACATAAATAATGATGCTTATAAAACGTCTTTGTATTTACAAGTAATAATATATCTATATATAACATAAAATACATTTTTTTTTTCTTTAATAAATCTCAGGTTTTTTTTCAAGGAGTCCTTTTTTTGTGTGTGTGTTTTCTTTCCAAAGCACTACGATGCCAAAGTTCCGATGAGAATGCTCTCTTGTTCATTTAAACCTTTGTATTTAGAAAAATAGCTTATGTTAAGGTCTAAACATGCTCATTGAGCTAAGAACAGTGTAAAAGTATCATACGTGTGTATGAATTCAAGAAGAAATGAAAGCACAACGGCGTCTCCAGATACGATGGTGCTGGGGCAACCTGATCCAACAGGTTCCGACAGACCAACTATCCTCAACACTTTTTTATTCCCCATTTTTTTGTTTTGTTTTTGTTTTGTTTTGCTGCTTGTTTCTTTTGTTTGTTTGTTTGTTTGTCTGTTTGTTTCTTCTCCTAGCTTACGTCACATCTCAGCTCCAACCGCAAAGCACGGGCCACGCACAGTTTCTTCATCGCCATTTTCTCCCCTTGTATTAATCCACGATGACAGGAAAAACGCTGCGGAAAGATGGGCGGATGGGAAGGATGGGCAGGAGGTGAACCCAACAACAGCAACGGCCCAATGGCAAAAACCACACGGGTGGAGTAAGACCTGGTGGGAAGTCTGTGCACCATTGGTGGGGCTACGTTGGGTTAGCACTGCTGGGCAGGGGTACTGGTCGGGTGCCACCAGCATTGGGACTAGGAGGCGTGAAAAATAGAAGGATCCCCTCACGCTACCCAAGAGCAAGTGGCTCCCGACCCATCCATCACATAGAACAATCCTTTGGGAAGTGGGAAATGATGATCATATGCGATCTCTCCCTGCCCCACGCGCCCTCCTCTCGAGTTATTGGTCGTTCGCACGTTCAAAAAATAGATCTATTTATCAAAATACCCAGGCGAAAATCTTTCCATAAGCTATTTCTCAAAATAGGGGGGAGAAAAAAAAAAAACCCAAAAAAAAACAACAAACAAAACGAAACAAAAACAAAAAGGTTGCATGAAAAGCAAGCACTCAGAAGGAAGTAATAGCAGCAAAGTAGTATAAATGTCGTGAGTCCGCTCCGTCTCGTGTCATCGGTTATTAAAAATAACCTCTAACCAGCACGGGCAGCTGCTGATGAACTGTCTGGTGTAGCACTGGCCCCAGCCCTTCACAAAGCTGATCTGCACGGTAAATCCAGTCCACGGCTGCTGCATGAACTCGTGGTCGTTCGGCCTCTGCAGGCTGTACGCCTTCTCGTAATCGAAAGCCTTGATGGAAAAACCCGGGAACACTTTGTGCACCAGCAACGTCCTGGAGTCGGGGTTGTCCAGTGTGGCCGACTTGATGAAGATGGGGTAGCTGCTGCGGTTGTAGACCCACACGCCGTCCACCTCCTTGGTGAGCTGGATGCCGTACCCGATCTTGCTGCGCACCTTCTGCACCAGCTGGCTTCTGTTGTCCGAGTTGAGCTGCCCGAGGCAGAAGCCATTCCCCTGAGGTAGATCATAGAAGATATCCAGGGAGGGCTCTTGGACAGAATACAGCCGACCCACGCGTGTCTTCTCTTCCCAGTATGCCACCACGCACCAGTGTGAGTTATCCCCTGACTCCTGTAGAACTTGGGAATCTACAGGGAGACAAAAAGATGGAGAAATTGAGGACTGTGGAGGCGTTCTGATCCAAAAGTGATGCGATGTCATGAGCTCCTTCTTTTCACAATGCTCTGCACACACACCCTGACAACCTCAGCACCCTGGAGTTGCCCATGACCGGGATGGATGGGGCCTTGGACAAGCTGGTCTGGTGGGAAATGGTGCTACTCAAGGCAAGGGGTTGGAATTTGGGGGTCTCTAAGACCCCTTCCAACCCAACCCAATCAATCCATAATCTCCGATGTCCCTTCCAACCCAACACTTCTCCGGTTCTGTGATCTTCAAGGACCCTTCCAACCCAACCACTCTCTAGTTCTGTGACCTTTGAGGTCCCCACTCTGTGGCTCCACCATTCTGTGATCATTTTATGATCCCTGAGCATACCAAGGGTGCAACCTAACACTCTACAGCCCATCTCCATGAACAAATTACCACCCATTGTGCAGAGCCAGTGTGATAAAACAAGACGTGGTTCCAAAAGCAGCACACGGGACACCACCCTTGGGTTCAGCTGCCCCACTGTGGGGCTTTCATAGAGCCAGGTGAGGGAAGCCCAGGCCAAGTGGAAGGCAGTGGGGTGGAGGCCGGAAGCTGCATGCTGTTAAGAAAAACAGCCCCAAAAGCCACAAAAGCCACCCAAAACTTGGTTCCCTTTGCCCTTGTCTTCACTCCATCCTCTGGAGTGGGGTTACAGTACCAGGGGAGGGGGCCAGGGGTGCTGAGCAGCACCAAACCCCTTTCCTTGATGCAGCATCCGCACACGGTGCTGCTCTGTAATCCCTCCCAGTCCTTGCAGGCATGTTGGGACCTGGGAACCATTCATCTCTATAATTGCACTTTAAAAAAGAAAAACAAAAAAACCCAAAATGCAACCACGCTGCAGGAATGCATGGGGGTGATCCAGCAGCACCCTCTTCCCCCACAGCCCACCCCAAGACTTAATATCACTATTCTCAGTATTTTCTGTGTCTTTCACCTACGACTTCTTGCTGCTCCTCCGGCACAGCCTTCTTTTTAATCACAAACAAGAAGAAAAAAAGACAACAACAAAACGCAGCTCCAGCGCCGCAGCCGTGCAACGCTCATTTCCTCTTCTCAGTGCCAGCAAGGAACAGAGTTCTGCAGTCACTGGCAGTCATGGGGGCTCATGGCCCAAAAAGGAAGGTGTGCCGGGGGGGGTAGCAGTGAGAAATACCCCCAGCAGTGCGTTTTTCCACACCCTCCCCCCTAAAAACAGAATGATGCGGGGTGATGTAAATGCTGCTGTGCCCCCCCACCCTCCCCTGCCGCACCCTTCCCAGGGGTTTGTTTTCAATTTTTTTTCATTTTTTTCATTTTGTATTTGATATTTCAAGATGTTTTAACTCGCTGTTTGCTTAAAGAGCTGGGAAAGCAAAGCTAGCTTGTAAAAATAAATAAATATAAAAAATCCAACCCCCACCTACTCCCCCCTGCCTTCACCCCCCATAGTAAGTGCAGCCACTGGTGCCTGCAGCTTGCACGCGTTCTGCTTTACAGCAGTGGAGGGAATTTTGCAGCAGGCGTTGGACCTGCTAAAATCCCTCTGTTTATTTTCTTTAACATAAAAGCATCCCTTTCAGGAGGCGGGGGGGGGGGGGGGGGGGGGGAGAGGGGCAGAAAGGCCTTTTTCACCCCGTGTTTGTGCTTACGTTTGAGAAGACCCCTTAACGAGTGGCTCAGCCTGACGTACAAAGAGGTAATTTAATTGCATTAAAAAAAAAAAAAAAAAAAAAAAAAAAAAAAAGCAGAAGCCAACCGCCCCGGCGATGAATGAACAGAGCTCTGTGGAGGGCTGGAGCTCATGAATGAATCCCACTCGGGTTTTCAATGGCACGGGGTGAGCAGACCTCACGGACAAGGCTTAGGTAATCCGGGATTCTGGACAGTGCGGTGTAAATACGGCACAGCGCCTTCCGCCCACGGGCTCCACTCTTGGCTGGGTGTCTGCTCCAGCAGCCATGGGAATCACACAGGCCCAGGCCCTCTGCCAGCCCCACCAGTGCTGCTTTTCACCACCGCTGGGACCTCCCTGCTCCCCTCTTTTCTTGGCACCCGTGTTTCCCGCTGAACCAATGAATGGGAAAAGCCAATGGCGTCAGCGGGGCGAGAGAGGAGGTCATATGAAAGAAGGAAAAAATGATGCAGTGATGCTGCTTATGGACATTTGTTCCCCAAGCATAGCGAGGGGTAAGAATGGCCCCGGAGGTGGCCAAGAACTGTGGAGATGTGGGAATTGATGAGATGGTCAGTGGGGGCAGACTGGGGTTGGGGATCTTGGAGGTCTTTCCTGACCCTGAAAATGCTGTGAGTGGGCAGGGTGGTGATGGGCCAGCAGTTGGAACAGATGGCCTTGGAGGTCTTCTCCAAGCTTCATGTTTCTCTGATCACAGGGGTACAGTAGTGACCGGCTGACGGTTGGACTCGATGACCTTAGAGACCTTCTCCAACCTTAGTGCTCCTATGACTCCATGAGTGGGCAAGATGGGGAGAGTCAGTGGTTGGACTTGACCTTAAGAGATCTTTTCCAATCTTCATTCTTTGTGTGTGGGCATGGTGGGGATAGGTTCACAGTCGCACCTGATCTCTTCTCTAACCTCAGTCATTCTATGATTCAAATACCCCAAGACATTGCTTTGAGTTCATCTCATGTTCCCATGCCACCTACCACAAGAAAACCAATGCCATGGCTGGAACCAGACCCTTTCTCAGCAGTGAACCCTACTGCAAACTAACATAAAAACAAAAACCCTGGCGAATTTGTGGGGGGAGGGAAAAAAAAGAAAATCTTTGAAACTTTTCAATACAAAACCCCAAATCATGGGAAATTAGTGGGAAAAAAAAAAAAAGTAAAAATATACTGGAAAATCTGCAGCACAAAGAAGCCAAATCTTGGGAAATCTGTGGCCAGATCTCCTTCAGACCACCACGGCTGCTGTACAGCCAGGACACCAAAGGCTGAGCAGCTCTTTAGGATTCCTGTACTGAGTTAAAACCACAGTTTTTACAAGGTCCTCGGAGCACACACATCCCTTCGAAGCTAAATGCCTAGAAGAGTCCCAGTGAGCTCCTGGCACTCCCACATCCCAACAAACAATGCTGCTGCTCAATGCTGGAAACATGCGTGCCCTTGTTTCGTTATTAAGTGCCCCTCCATCCGTTGCTATCGGTGGTTTATTATTATTTTCTATGGTTGCACGACAGCTGCCCAGGGGCCCCATCAGGACCAAGGCCATTGTGCAAACTTACTGTAAAGAACAAATATAATAATGGAAAATGAGGGCAGGAGGAAGAAAAAGTTTCTTTTTCACCGTGGAAGAACTGAGACTCCTTAGCTCATCTCAGAAAAGGGAATTTAGGTGGAATTTAAAGCAACTTTTGCAGCCCAGAGGCAGAGAAGCCAAAGCCTCCATAGGTTTCCAGCTCTCAGCCCTGTCTCGGTGCCAAGTTCACAAACACCAGCGGGGGGAGGTGGGAAGGGGATCTTTTGTTTTGCTTTGTTTTGTTTTGACATAGCTAAAGGTTTTCCTGTAATCAAGCGACTTCTAATGAAAACAGCAAGCGGAGCGCACGCTGGGCTGTGGGCCCGCCCAGTTGCTCCCATCTGATCCAGCCAGGAGCTATCTGCATCCTCGTCACTGCTATCTGGAATTGGGAATACCACCGCTCCTGATTAGGCCTTTGAATGCCCCTAATTGGATCTTTTCACAGTGATGTTATGACTACGCGTTAATTACGTTACCCGACTGCAGAAGTGTTTGAACTGATCGACGTGGCTGAAGAGCTGTGCCCCCAAGGGTCTTCCCATGCTCTTCCTGCCACCCACACCCCCCACCTCTCCCATATTCCTCTGGGATGCCTGGGCTGGGATTTCCCACCAAACACCAGCCCTGACACGGGAACAAAAGGTTGCCCATTTTGGGGTACCCTCACCCAACCAACTCACAGTGGTGGCCCCATACTCATGACCATAACCCAATGGGAAATGGAAGGTGGTGGCCCCAGACCCATGACCATAACCCAATGGG
>NW_024962253.1:7783607-7794629 GCF_019238085.1 Lagopus leucura
GGAAATGGAAGGTGGTGGCCCCAGACCCATGACCATAACCCAACAATAACTGGTAGGTGGTGGCCCATACCCATGACCATAACCCAACAGGAATAGTTAGGTGGTGACCCCAGACCCACGACCAGTATCCCACTGGGAACAAACAACAGCAGCAGATGAATTAACACGTGCACATAGTGTTGAGACCAGATGAAGCAAATGCTTCCCCTCCTTTATGTCAGCACATGCGGAGGGCATCTGAGCTTAAAAAAAAGGGCTGGGCTGGTGTCAGCACAATGTGTCATCTGGCCAGGACTGAGGCTGAGATAGAGATCAGCACACTGTGCCCAATAATCCCCTTTGCCTGACCTCAAATGGCACTGGTGAGCCAGGGGCTGGGCTGTCCCCCCATCTTCTGCTGCTCACCAAGGTGGAAAGGATGGAGATACCTAACTGAGAGGGTAGGGAGGGAGAAAGGATGAATTAGGCAGAGCCCTTCTTCAGGAACCCACCAAGAATTGAAACAAGGAGAACACTAAGCAAGCCCAGAGCTAGTCAAAGCTAAGGGAAATAGGCAATGTGCCTTTCCTCCTAGCCTCTCAGGTCACTCACAATGTCCTTAAGTGGGGGAACAAACAAACAAAAAAAAAACCCCAAAGTCTAGAAAAGTCCTTCAAAGACAGATTTCCAGGTATGCCTTGTAAGAGTAAAGACAAATCAAAATTAAAGGGCACTACTGTAGAAAAGGCCTTTCCTGGAGCTTTCACTGCCCAGGGGAACATTTACCCCAACCCTTTTTCTATCTCAGCTCCCTTGCTTTTGATGGCTGGCCTGGTTTCTGTAAGGCAAACTGCGAGTTCATCACATGTTTTCCACTCCACAGCGACAACCCCCCAGGGATGCTCCCATCCAACGAACCATGTTGAGGCCCTAAAACACCACAACACTCAATCAGACCTGATGCTCTGGGAGCCCTTAATCTGCAGATTACTGACACTGTAGACCCTGACATCCCTTTAGGAACCATTCCAGCCCCTCGTGTCAGTGGCTGCTTAGGGAGCCCTTAATCTGCAGATAGACAGGCTAGACCTTACATTTGTGTCTCTGTCTAATTAGGCTATTCTTACAACCCAACCTACACAGCAGTGATGTCGGCTAAAGAGCCTTAAGATGGTTTCTTTAATTTATTAGAGAGTTGCACACCCAAATGCTTTAATGGTTCTACGATCCCAGCAAAGTAAGTCAACCATGTGTCAAAATCCATACCCACACAGGTTTTGTTCACAGAAGTGGGACAGAATTTGGGATTTCCCAATGTTTCCAACCAGGGTTTTGGTCTGGACTCACTTAGCAGTGTGCAATGCACTAATGGGAGCACTCTGTCCCGTATTCCATGGGAACTCCAGGCATCCCATGGGGACTCATGCATGAAATCCCATCACCTTCACCAGGGCAGCAAAACTCCTTCATGAAATCATGACAAAAATGGAGTGGGAAGAGGAAAGAGTGGGTCCCTGAGGACATCTCCTATGGCTTCCAGCCCAACGCAGGGGCGCTGTGGGCTACCCTTCTCCTGGGGTGCCCAGCTGGAACCTGTCCCCAAACACTGGGGCTTAATTCAAGCACAGACCGAAGAAACCAAACCCTGCAATGTACACTAATGGAACAGCAAAGAAAGAGCACAAGTGAAACTGCTGGGTTCACGGAGTCCACCAACCCAGAAATCTGATTCACAAACATCCTATTAGTCATTGCTACTGTCTAATTACGGTGATTAATCAATTACCATGGCTAAAAATTACCCGAGAAGAGAAGAACCCTTCTTTGTGCCCATTTTCTTTTCAAGCCACTGGGCTGAGCCTGCTGCAGCACAAGGGGAAAAAAATCCCCATGCACACCCCAGAAGCGCCCGTCTGCCGTCTGCAGCGGTTAGAGCGGAGCCAGCTGACTCCAGCTTCCTCTGCACCAGGCTCGGGGCCTCATCAGCCATGCAAATTATAGAGTAGTGCGCTGTCTGAAGGCCGAATTTCGACTCAGCTCAGAGAAAAGCCTTAGAGGAAGGGCGGGGATGGAGAAGGCAGCCAAATCCATTCATAATATTTACAGTAAATGGGCCTCTTTGCTGTTGTTTAGTATACAGTCAGCCTAATTATTTTTGAAGTTTTAATTTAAAGAACCTTCTTTATCTGCCTCTCCTGCTGCACCCCTCAAAGGTGTGGGAAACTTTGCTCCTTTTTCTCAAAGCAGCAGAATGGGAATCCCTCCTCTCCCTGTGCCACGTGCCAAGACCTGCCCGCATGGGGTGAGAAGGAGGAGGCCCCCCATGGGGACAGGGACTAGCCCTGGGGATAGGAAGGAATGACCAAGGGAATTCAAGCCAAAAGAATGAGCTACACTGCATCCTAATGCAACTCTCTCCCAAGACCCCACTGGCACCACATGTGTCCTACTGCATCCCGAGGGCTCCGGGATGCTCTGGCAGTGCATTCTGTACAAGCAGGTGTGATCTCATTTTAATGCCAATAAGGGAGATTTCAGCAAACCTCAGTGATTACAGAATCACAGAACCACTGAAGTTGGAGATCTCCAGGATCCTCCAGCCCAACCCTAAACCACCCCTACCACCATGCCAACTGACCGTGACCCTAAAAAGAACCATAGGATCATTAGGTTTGAAGAAGATCTCCAAAACCCCCCAGCCTAACCCCAACCTACCCCCACCATGCCCACTAATCATGTCCCCAGGTGCCACATCCCCAAGTTCCTTAAACACCAACCACTGGGGGGTGGTACTGGCCCCAGACCCTGTTGGTGAGCCAACACCTCCCTGCCTGGATCCAGCGGGGCACAACCCTTCTGCACCTCAACCTTCAGAGAAAGGAGAAACCAGCACACAAAGAGCTCCTGGCTTCCAACTAGGCCAACCAGCCCCAAGCTTGCCAGAAATGCTGCCTTGGTGACAGCACCCTGCCCGTCATCTTTCCAGCACAGGCATAAATCACAGCCACCAAAGCCACGGTAGGTCGTGACCCTCCCCAGCACAGCTCCCAGCTCTCCCAGATCACAGAACTATTAAGGTTGAAAAAGACCAACTCAGATCACCCAGCACAACCCCAACCCATCACCACCAACCCAACCATGACCCACAATTTTGGGGAACTGGCTTCCAGTGTGGGGATATGGTGGCTGCCCATGTGTCATCCCCTCACCGACAACATGAAGCTCTGCAGGCTGCATGCTACAAGGGCTGTAGAAGCCCTCCTAAACCCGGAGCAGAGCGGGGCACTGTTTCCACACGGACACCCAATGCCCAGATATGTGCTGGGATCCGTTCCTGAGTGTAGTCCACACAGATACACACACACACAGCATCCCATTGCAACCACAGGGGAAAAAAAAAGATCCCCTCCCCACAGCACGCTGACCTGCAGCTCTCCCCGAAGTTATTGCAAGAGCAAAAACAGACATTTCCCTTGGATAAAAAAAAAGGAAAAAAAAAAAAAAAAAAAAAGAATTAAGAAGCCCACCACCCACCCCGCGCCGCGTTCCTTCCTAGAGGGCAGGGAGAGGCTTTTGCAAAACATGGAAACACGGAACAAAAGTCCTTTTCACGCCGCCGTGCCCCCGCCGGCCCCGCTGCGTAACCATTATGAAAACGGTGGAGCGGGGCTGGCATTTGGAGCATTTACTGCATTCCTGCCAATAAATTCCATTCCCGGATCCGCTGCAGAGCGGCTCTCTCCCCCCTCATTCCTCCCGGCTGGCTTTACAGCTTCATCGCCGCCGCGGGGCCAGGGCCCTGCGAGGGGGAAAAGCACCCCGCGCCAGACTGGAGACAGCGCGCAGACGGAGCGAGTTAATCATTACTGCTGTCTGCCTCCGTAATCTAATCACGGCCGCTCCTAGGAGCACGTGGCACAGCCCTGGTGCTCAATGGAGCTGGGGCATAGGGATGGATGGACAGACGGATGGACTGGCACGGAACCGCCAGGTTGGCCAACAAAGAGACCGAGGGCCGATGAAGAGTTCTTGGCTGGAGCTGACAAGGCGGGAGCTGCCCGGCTGTGCAGCCCTCCCTGCGCCTCTCGCTTTGCTTGGGTTTAATAATGCGGAGCAATTAGAGAGAATATTACGTTCGTTAAGTAATTAACCCTCTTGGCGCTGCGGTGGAGCTGGCACCCCTGGTTGGCATGGATGGGGCCAGCTGCTTGTCCCAAGCCATGAAGCACCGAGGGGTGAAAAACCCCCCAAAACTGCTTACTCATGGATGAAGACCCCCCCAAAATTGCTTGCTCATGGATGAAGACCCCCCCAAAGCCTTCTTCCCCCAGATGAAGAACCCCAATAGCTGCTTGCCCCATGCTGGAGGTGGATTTGCCCAGCTGCACAGTGGCACCGGGGCCACCTGTCCCCACATCCCATGCACTGTGCCATCTTCCCAGCCCTAAACCCTGCTCCTCCCACCCCAAAAGCCGCAGGTGACGGCGGTGACACCGCGACACATTTTCCACGCTGGCTCTTGTGGGGCTGTGACAAAGCACAGAGAACCCGCAGGGATCTGGGCGTGAAGATTTATGGGTTTGTTCCTTCTCGTGAGCTCCAGCGTCTCAGCCCAGCTTCCAAAGAAAACGAATCCATCGCTTCAAACACAGTGATGTAACCTCAGCTCCCTCTCCTTTTCCAAATAAAACTACTGCTATCCGATTCCTGCTCACAGGATGGCTTTATGGGGTTATTCAGCCCCCTGCCCCACAAATTGAGAGTGCAGCAACCCCACAGGGCTCCACAGCCTACGGAGCTTCCCTATGCGGCAACCAGGACCTTCCCACCAGTGGCACATCCCAGGAATTTGTAGCATTCCGAAGGCAGCGCCATTGGTTTCATCAGCACGAGTCAACGCAGCAAGCGCCAACTCCCCTGTCTGTGAAAGCAGAAGGTGTTTGAACTTCCCTCACCTCCCCAGATTCACGTCTCTCAGTCTTAAAAATGCAGACCTGGGAGATTTGGGATGGAGGGGATGGGATGGGAGGATATGCGGCAGCTCTGACCCACAGAGCCACGTGGCCACAAGGCACACTGCCGTGAGCCGGCGCTCATTGAATCAGCGCTGGCATTCCTACAAACAGAATCTATTCAGAAAGAAAATTACTATTCGTCAGCTCCAGCTCCCTTATTACGTACATATCATATCCGCAGATATGCTTGCAACAATGCTCCAACGGCCCAACAGCCGGAGCCATTTTTTGGGGGGAGAAATCTACCTCCCCACCTGCCATGTGCAAAGAGGACGTCTTGGAAAATCATGAAGAGTTGTGCTCTGCCCTAAAAAGCCCATGAAAGTCGTAGAGTCACCGAATCATGAAAATTGGAGAAGACCTTTGAGATCCCAAAACCCAACCCCAAACCACCCCCATCAGTTCTCAAACACCTGCAGGAATGGAGGCTGTCAAGAAAAGGTTTGTGACGCATGCCAGATGTCCCACTCCATCTCCAAGGTGGTTATGGGTGCTCATGAGCTGGGACAGTGATGGGACATTGAAGATGGGAAAGCAGGAGAAGAGATTGAGGAGAAGATGTGGAAAAATGGACAGCAGGTTTCAGAAACTGGGAGAGGAGATGAAGGGGGAAAAGGGGCAAGAAATGAGGTGCTGACTCCCCACAACCAGATGAGATGAGGAACACAAGGGAAGGAGCTCATCTCCACTCCCAGGTTCACCCCAACATCCTCCAACACCCTGTACTCAACTTTGCTGACCCGGAGCCATGATGGATCCTAGGCAGTGAGAAAAGCAGGGAAGGGCTGAGCCAGCTCTTACCAAGCTGCTCCCTCTCTATTTTTTTTTTTTTTCTTTCTTACTTTTTGCAAGTTAAAACCAAGATAATGACACTGGGTGGGGACCAGTTTGGAGAGCTGAGCAGCCAAACCAAAATGCGCCTCCGAGCCAAGCGCTTCCCCGGCCTCACCGTTTGGGGAAGGAAGCTGAGAGCAGCCATGAAACGATTCCTCAGTGCACTGAAGTGGAGCACTCAAGCAGGGGTGACCCCGCTAGTAAAATATTTTTCAACAGAATGAAAATAAAACAAGAGCGCTCCGGCTGCAAGCTGCGCTCCGTAGGGTTGCGTCCCTCCTTCTCTGCTTCCCTCTCCTTTTCTCCTCCTCCTTGGCACTTTTTTCCCCTTCACTAATAGCGCAGTTTTCTTGCATTTTTTTTTTTTTTCCTTTCCCCTTTCTTGGCTCTTTTCACCCAAAGCCTGATGTAATTTCCTGTCCTGTCCCAATGTTTCCTGTTCGTTAACAGGGTGAAAGTTATCATCACGCACTTCAACGGCAACCCAAAAACCAGTGAAAAAAAAAACAACAACCAAGAAGCAGTGGGAGAGAAGGGCAGACAGAGTGGTATTCCCAGTGCCACCCCATTCCTAAAGAGCAGCCAGCGGCCATTCGGGGAACAAACCAATGGGATTTGGACAAGAAGGCCGTACAAGCAAAGTGGATTTCTTTTTTTTTTTTTTTTTTTTTTTTTTGCATGGGGACGCTAAAACGGAGACCGTGCCTCAGCGGTTAATAATATCCCAGCGCTGAAAATAAACTGGGAAGGAAGCTCCTTTGTGACAGTGGGCGGGCAGCCAGGCTGCAGCGTGGGTCATTCAATCTGCTGGGGGGTTGGCACCGCACAGGGCCTGGCTCCCAACATCTGCCCTGTGTCAAAGAGGGGGTCTGGGGACCTCAGCGCGTCCCCGCTGCCCTGTATTTGCCACGCACACCCAACCACCACGCTCGCAGTGCTGGCGTTGGGAGCTGTAGCCCCAGTGACCCACGGCGGGTCGGTGCGTGGGGTTAATGTCACTGTTCCCATAGTGTAACCGACACCCGCACGCAGATAGTGGGGATGGAATGGCTCCTGCCCCGTATGAGTGTTTGTGTCCTGTCTCGGTTTCAATGTCCCCAACGATCGGGTTTCCGCTGCTCATTGGGACATTTTATTTTGCAAGCAGAGTGGTTTGGGTTGCTTGCCAGTGCAGGCACACACCCCTCCCTGGCTCCACGCTTCCAAATCCACTTTTCTACCCTCTTTCCTCCCCCCAAAAGCTCCAGGCTACAGAAGAAAACTCAACAGCCCCAAAGCCACATAGAATCACAGAATCTGCTCAGGGATGATTCTGATTTAACAGAGGGATGTTAGAGTTAGGATAGGATGGTTAGGCTGTGGTTGGACTCGATGATCTTTAAGGTCTTTTTCCAACCTGAACAATTCCATGATTCTATGATTCTAATCATTAGGGTTTGAAAACAGCAATAGGACCATCAAGTCCAACTGTCTACCTGCCCCCACCATGCCCACTCATAGAATCACTGAGGTTGGAAAAGACCTCCGACAAGTCTAACCATTGAACCATCAGCACCACACTGGCACCACAGGGGGCTGAGAATCACCCCCAAAAACCCAATTCCCTTTGTTGCAGTGAGAGCAAACAAAGGGCTGCAACACGGCTCGCTGTGGGATTCCTCCTGCAACTTAGTGTAGACCACCCCCAAGGCATCATGTAATTGGGAAGTGGGATGGGGTGATGCACTGCCATCCTTTGGGTTTTAACCCATCCTGGGAGAACATCTCAGGGAGCATCCTAATCACTAAGGCTGAAAAAGACCTCCAAGACCGCCAAGTCCAACCACTGACCCATCCCAACCATGCCCATTCAGAGGATTACAGAATCATTAAGGTTGGAAAAGACTTCCAAGAAGTCCAACTCTCAACTCATCACCACTGTGCCCGCTCGTACAGTCACAGAGTCATCAAGCCACTAAAGGTGGAAAAGGCCTCCAAGATCCCCAAGCCCAACTACTGACCCACCACTCTCATACCCACTGACAGCGTTCCTAAGCAGAACTACAAAATCATCAGAGTTGGAAAAGACTTCCAAGAACCATCAAGTCCAACTGTTGACCCACCCCCACCATGCCTACTGCCCACATCCCCAACACTCCCCTTCTCCAGAGCAGCCCAAAGCCACCACCCAATGGGTGCTGACCACCTTTGGGCTCCTACAGGCTGAGTGCCCCATAGAATCCCCCCCCCCCTCTCCCCAGAGCAGAGGAGCAGTCGGTGCCAGGCCGGCAGTGCCGCGGTCAGCTGATGCTGAGCAGCCCGAGGCTCCTCGCCTGGCAGGCAGCCTGCAGCACGCCGGCTCCAGCGCTGTCATCCTGCATTAACCCCTGATAACCTCCGCCCTGCAGCACGGGGGCCATGCTCTGCTGGGAGGCTCAGGAGGAAAGGGTGCAGCAGTTTTGTGCAGCGTTGGATGCAGCCAGAAAAAAAAAAAAAAAAAAATGGAAGTAAATTAAAAGGATGTAAGCTCACAAATAAATCAAGAATAAGTGACTCTCCCCCCCCCTTCCAAAAAAAAATAAAAAAAAATAAAAAAAAAAAAATTCCAAGCAATTGTTTATCCTTGGGACAAATATACAACCCAAGCTGCACAGGAAGATGTCTCAATTCCAGATTATAATAGGATGCCCATTTGTAAATAAAGGCATTTCACAGGAGGCCATAAAGCCTGTGTTGCGGGGAGGTGGAAGGGGGGACCGGAGCTATGTAGGACCGCTGGCAGATAGCTGCGGGTCTGGGCAAGGTGTTGGTCCCTGAGAGCAGATACCAGCGGGGATCAGAGGCATAGTGCAACATTCCAGGCCTGCCTGCCATCCCATAATGAAATGTCACTCAGTCGCATGCCGCCAAGACGTAGCAGATCTGAAGGAAGTGCTCCATCAGACCACGCAAGGTCTGCTCCCTGCCTCCAGCCATTGCTGGTCATTTCCCATCTCCTCCAACCCATGGGAATCCCACCCCTGCGCTGGGAGCTCCCTGCTGGGACTGGGGCTTCTAGGGGTGTTGTGCCCAACACATCCCCCAGAACCAGCCCCACACGCTCTGTTTGGAAGCAGAGCACTCACCAAAACCCATCTGCTGGGAGCACGCTCCAAAGCCAGGAAGAGCTACCCTCTGCCTCCTGTTTGCAGGAATTATTTTTATCCCCAGTGGGATATTGTCCCTCTGCGTCAACATGACAGAGAGCTGGGAGCACCCAGAAAGGCTTTGGGTTGGAAGGGATCCTGAAGCCCATCTAGAACAACCACCCAATGGGCAACGCAAAGACTACCCATAAAAATAAAGAGAAGAAAAAAAGAGGGAAGCCCCATACAAAGCAGCACAGTGGGGGACAAGGGCTGGAGAGTGGGAGAGCCAGGGCTGTGCCATGCATCAACACGAAGGGACGTGGGTGCAGTGATGCTGCACAATGCCCAGTCATGCCACACGCACGTTCCACGGGTTCTCTCCTCTGGTTCTGACCTCTGGAACAAACCTCATCCCCACCCTTTTTTTTCTCTTTCTTTTCCCCCCCATTTACAACTGACGCCAATGAGGTCATGGAGGCATCATGTGGCTGTTTCCCCTCCCTTTGTCCCCACCCCTCGCACTCTGTCCCTTTCCACACTGCTGCTGACAACATGAAAACACAACTCCACCTGGTAGGAGAGCAAACTGAGCTTTCCACCCATCCCTTTGTGGTTCAGGATGTGGCCACTCATCTGCTGCCTGTCACTGGTACCCAACGGCTATTGAATTTGGTATGCAACTGGCACCCAGTTGGCACCCAGTGGTACTCAGCTGACTCCTAACTTTGTGCCCAACTGATACCCACCTTGGTACCTAATGTGCTGCCCTGGTGGTACCTGAGTTGTCTACTCAACTGGTACCCAACTTAGTACTCAACCAGTACTCAACTTCTACTCAACTGGTACCCAACTGGTGCCCGCTCCATTTGGTATCCAACCATTACCCAAGTGCTCCCCAGCCGTATCCAACTTGGTCCTTGCACTCATGGTGCTGCAAAGCTGCATCTCTCCATCACATCCCTACTGGCCCAGCTTCCAAACCCCCAGAAATGGGTTTTCATCACTTTTATGAAAGCTCCTCATTGTAAGGCCGCCACAAGCTCTGGGATCTCCAAGAGCAGAGGAGGATGCATTTCTCCATAAGGAACCTGCAACCCACGTCTGCCCTAAAGAGCTCCGAGAATGCCCTGACTCATTAACGTCCCCTTCAAACACACTCTTCTGCTAATTTAAATATGCCAGGAAAAAGAAAAGGAAAAAGGAAAAGGAAAAAGAGAAAGAAAGAAAAAAAAAAAAAAAAGAAAAAAAGGAGTAAGTTGGCTTTAGAGAACTGCTGCAAGCAGTGTTTATTTTCCTTTCTCGACTGGGTCCCTCCAGTTGGGAATTTTCAGTGCTACACTTCTGTGCGTGGAGCGGAGATGCCAGTAAATCAGAGCAAATGCAAAACAAATGCTCTTTCATGTGGAGGCACTCGGCTTTGTTTCATGGCCTGTGTAGGTAACCATGTCCCTCCGTGAGTGAACTCTCCTATCAGCTCCTCATTAAGCTCAATGGCTACAATTACATTTGTGGAGGGAAAAGAGTGAGCAATGATCACAAAAGGGTCTGTTTCCAGGCTTTTTTTTTTGGTGGGGAAGAAGCCTTAGATTTAAAAAAATAATAATAAATCTAACCATGAGGAATATAAAAAAACAACTGCACTTGAAGGGAGGGGGTTGGAAGGAGCCTTCCTTTGGGGTTTGCTCTGGACAACCCCAGAGCATCCCACTCCCCCCCCCCCCGCCAGCCCTGGGGAGCACGCCGGGTGATTTCCTGCAGCTCAGGCCCCCTCCCTCCTTCCCTCCAGCACAGAGCAGCCAGACGAGATGTTATCAATCGCCGGCCCTTGCAGAAAGCCCCCTGCTAAAAGCGAGTGCTTCCTCTGCTTATTTCATGTGGTATCCTGTGGAACTGAGCTCTCTCCTCCCCTCCGCAACGGGCACATATCAGGAGGAAAAAGGAAAAAAATAAAATAAAATATCAACAACCAAAACAAAACTATTTAACAACATCCTTATTGTGTTGTTTTGCTTCTCGTCTCCTTTCTTTTTCCAGACTCTTTTTTCTTCCCTAAAGCCAGAAGCTCCAATTTAAAAAAAAAAAAAAAA
>NW_024962253.1:7794729-7800925 GCF_019238085.1 Lagopus leucura
ATTTGATTAATTCTCATTAGGGCCCTTGGACAAACAATATGCTCCCCTCTCAAATAACAGCCGGGGTATACATTACACCCAAAGAAAAACAAACAGGGCCGGCTTAAAGCCATCCGCACCAAAAGCCATTCCTGGAGAGAGGGACGGCACAGCCGACGTGTTTCTAGAATTCCATCTCAGGGCAACGTGGTGCATCAGTGCTCCACAAATCGTAAATCAGAGAGACATCCCGAGAAAGGAAGCACCTTCCAACACTGCAGGTACATGGCGTCAGACATTCAGCACAACTGCTCTAATCCCGGCAACGTCGGCGCGTAGAGTCCAACCACAGATGTGGGAGGGAAACGGGGTGCTGGGGGCTTTGCACATTGGGAAAAAGCAAGGAGGGTTCATTCTGAAAAACACATTGCGTGATGGCACTTGCAAGCCCGGAGGAGGTGGAAGATGGGGAAACAAGAGAAACTCAACGCACTCTGTAAAGATGCGTGAAGTATTGGGCGCCGGAGCCCCAGTGAGCAGAGCCCAAGGCAGTGACCAGGTGTGGTTCTTGTCCTGGAGACAGGACATCAGTGCCACCACTGCCAGGCAAAGGACACCACCCCCTTCTGCAAGGGACCACCACACTGCTCCGAAAACACCTGCACCCGACCACAGCAACGCCAACACCGTTCAGCCTTCCAACACACCTCGCTCCCAAATCAATGGGGCGTGAGGCTGGAATACAAAGCAAACATCAACTTCTGGGGACGGGCAGCTTTCCCCGGCACTTCAACACATCCTCTGCATGTGAAATTACACCAAATTCTCCTTCAAAGCACACTTTTCCCAACGAGACATACCCCCAAAACCCTTGGCCAAGGGACCCAACAGGACACGAGTGGAGACAACCGAGTAGGGTCAAGGAGAAACGTCTTACCTGAGAGCCCCCCAGGGGCTAGACAATTAGTTCCCCCTGTTTCAGTGGAGGAAGGCACAGAGTCTGGACAACCTGCTGTAACAGAGGGAAAGAAGAAGGAATCAGTGTACATGAATTACTTCGCAGGCTCCAAGCAAAGCTGCAAGCAGCGTGCACATTCCGAAGCGTTCAACAGGAAGCGATTACTAATTGGCTGCACAGACTCGGCAGTTCATCAAGAGGCATCCACCCTAACTCATCACCTCAATCAAGACTCTGCACAGCACTTAATCACTGGCCCCGTGCTGATTACAGAGCGGCAACAAATGACAGACCGGCGGCCACCTTTCCATCTGAGTCACCAGCGTAGGACATGGGGCTGTCTTTGTGATGGAGCTGCCAAAATCGTGGCTTTGAGCACCAAAGTAGTCACCAGCTGGGCTTGCCAAAGTGGGAACTGAAAGGGAGATGGCTCATTGGTCTGAACCTGTGCTGCACTACTTGGGTTTTGGACCTCTCCATCCCCAAGGTTTTGGACCTCTCCATCCCCAGCCATTCAAGCACCTCCTCTCCTTGCTCCAGGTGACAACAGCCAACACCAGCCCCCTGATCCTACAGCTTTTTCATCACAGCCAAGGGGGACACAACCCCAAGGCAACACTATGCCTGAAAGGGGATGAAGGCAAGACAAATTAAATCCTCAGTTCTTAGAATCCTAGAATGGTTGGGCTGGAAGGGCTCTGTAAGATCATGGAATCACAAAATGTTGAGTTGGAAGGGCTCTGTAAGATCATGGAATCACAAAATATCAGGTTGGAAGGGCCATCACAGATCATCCAGTCCTTTGGTACGTTGCTGGAGGAATCTGGCCTCATCAAGGTGACATTCCTAATGACACCCCGTTGCTCACTGCTCTATCTCAACACAAGGGCCACCACCGAAGAGAGCCCAGCTCTCTTCCTACTGATAAGTCACTTCTCCAGACTTCATCCCTGAGATCTCAATGAAATTAAAAAACAAAACAAAACAAACAAAAAAAAAAAGGACACACTGTGTGCATAACCTCCTTTTATCAGAGTGAAGTCGCAGCCCTCACAGGAATATACAGTTTAACAGGATACACTTAATCACGCTGAAAACAATAGAGGAGACAGGAAATGGACTTACTTGTGAAACACTGCACACTATACACTCTCTAAATGCCTTGAAGTGTTTGCTGTTCTTTAAAGAAATTCGCTTCTTCCCTCTCCCACCCCCCTTTTATTTAACCCTTTCCAACCCAGACAGAAGATTCCCTGAGCTGTGTCTCTGAGACGACTTCAGCTGCTTGGGTTACAGATGCGGTCCACACATACGACCATCCCACAGGTCCCTGATGGGACAGACTCAGAGCCTTCCAAAGCACTACAAAACACACAAAGGAAAGACACAGCAGCCCTTCATCATTGCTTTACAGCCCTCAGATCCCACTCTTGCAAGGTGCCAGCTCCTACCTAGAGGTTACCCAACCTCCAGCTCCCATCAGTACAGGGGGGCACTGCCAACATCCCAGCAGCTCCTGTCCCACATAAGGATGGGACAAAGCGCTGGCTTGGATTACCTGTGGGCACTACTGCTCATCTCACATCTAACACAGCTCTTGCTCTATGCAAAGCTGCAGAGAAGCAGAGAATGCCTTGGGTTACAAGTCATCATTTAGACCAACCCTGAGATGTGTGGACAGCAGCCGAAGTGTACTAACATCAAATCCACCCCAACAACCCCAAGGCACAAGCGCCAGCCCTGCTCTCCTCAAGCCAATGACATGGCCCCTCAGAACCTCCAAGAATGTGACAATCCCACCATGTAGTGGAGACCTCCACCAGGAGCCGTGTTGACCCGCATGGGGCATGCAGAGCTCCATATTTCCATCACTGTTATCAAGGTATGGCTGGAATTCATGACCTTGGAGGTCTCTCCAGCCTCAATGACTCCGTGAGCGAGCAGCATGGGGCTGGGTCAAAGGCCGGACTTGACCTCAGAGGTCTTTCCAACTTCTGCGATTCTATGGATGGAGAAATGCTGGGAGCACGTTCCCACCTCCACAGGCAATGCTGCTCTTTCCAAAAAGCCCACTGGACATCCAATATCCGATTACCCAGTGACCAGTGAAGGCACTGCTCCAACCCAAGGTCCCGCACGACATCCGAACACACACAGCTCAACAGCATCACGCTGTCCCACCGCCACTCGCTGACCCAACCCAAAAACCCCCACGTGAAGGTGGGAGCACAGGGAGGACCAACGGGGACAGGCAGATGCTGGGACACAAAATCGGACGGCTCGGTGCAAAGCCAAGCTGCAGAGGAAACCCCAACCACCTGCACCGACACACCGCGAGCTCCACGCGCCCCGTGGTCACAGTTCAACTGCCAAATGGGCTTTTCTTTCAAAAGGGAAAAAAAAAAAAAAAAAAAAAGAGGGCTTTTCGGTGAGTAACCCAGTTGCTGCCGTGCTTCCGATTGGCAGCGTTAATCACTTCCTATTGGCCGATCTGCATCACTTTTCCTTTCGAAATGGCACATTCCTGCTCTGCGGCTTTGCTGTTTACACACATTTTGCTACCTTATGTCAACACTTGCTAATGAATAAATATGTCGCCGGGCTGCTGAGTGCGAGGCCCTGGTGGAGGCAGGCGGGACAGTTCAACCCCGCTAATGGACTGATCCCAGCATTAATCCTTCCGCCCGTCAGGCAGAGCAGTCTGCAGAGTTTAATCCCGTGGATGGGCAGAAACAAAGGTTACCAAGGAACGGGCCCAGATATCACACACTTCTAGGGGGAGCATCCCCTCATCCCGGCGAAATCACACCGCTTTGTCCCAAAACCACGAATCCCAGAGGCCTCGGGGCACGGGATGCTGAGCTTCCCATCAACCCCTCTCCCATTAACCCACTCGCCTTCCCCTCGTGTTTTTTCACATCCCATGCTCAGCAACCCAACAGCAGCACCACTCCTTCCCCCCCCAGTTTTGCGCTGCTCCAAGGCCTCGCAGAGTGGAAAACCCAGCGGAGCTATGGGGCAGGATGAGACCCCACCACAGGACCCAGGTCACGATGACACTGGGGCTTCCTCCATTCATTTTCTGAGAAAACAATTGAAAATGAAAAGGCCAATTCCAATCAATCCCATGGGGCTCATCCCGACTCCTGCAGCCAGGCCCGAAAAGTGCGGAGCAGTGATTGCAGGGAAGTGCAGAGCAGTGATTGCAGGGAAACTGCTCTTCTGGCCAAAAGGAAAAAAAAAAAAAAAGAAAAGAAAAGAAAAGAAAAAAGGCAATAAACCCTACAAACTCCAGGCAAAACCATAACAAAAACCCAGCGCCGCCCTCCGAAAACACATCTTGGAATCGCTCCGCCAAGGGGCATCACCACGGGGACACTGAGCAGCCACGCTCATCTTTAAGGACAGAGGGATGTGGGCACACGGGGACGCGCGTTTCCCCCAGGCTCCCCGCACTCCCAGCCCTCCCCTGCTCAGCTCCACGTGCTGCCAAGCAGGAGCTGATACAGAACTGCTGCTGCCGACCCCAGGCGGGCTTCCTCTGCCACCCCAACACGGCGCTGCAAAAACCCCATTTTCCAGACTCTCCCCAGCAACTCTTCCTCGTTTTCCCAAGCCCACAGCACAGCTCCATGCCCCCGCAGCCCCGCGCGCCTCCCCCAGCCCATGTGTCACATCTCATTGCCAGCCACAGCCATCACCACCTATCCCAAATTCCTCCCACCCTGCTGCTTGGGGGGGGCCAGCCAAGGTACCACAGCAGCCCCAAAACCAACGCGGTGACAAAGGCAGCGCTGCCTTCCCCACGCTTCTAACCAGAAATGGCTCTTCTCCCTCCGTTTTAACCCGCTCATCCCCATCTCTCATCTGTTCTCCCCCATTTTACCTCATTTATCCCCACTTTCAATCAGCTTTCCCCCATTTTTAACTCACTTATCTCCATCTTTAACCCGCTTTCTCCCATTTTTAACCCGTTTATCTCCACGTTTAGCCTGTTTTCTCCCATTTTTTAACTCCCTTATTCCCAGTTTTAATCAATATTCCCCCATTTTAATCTGTTAGCTGTTTATCCACAGAATCACAGAATTGTAGGGGTTGGAAGGGACCTCCAGAGATCATCGAGTCCAACCCTCCTGCCAAAGCAGGTTCCCTACACCAGGTATCCCCATTTTTAATCCCGTTTCCCCCCCCTTTTTAACCCACTTTCCCACATTTTCGATCACTTTTCTCCATTTTTAACCAATTACCCTCCCCCCCCTTTAATCCATTTATTCATATTTTAACTGGTTTTCCCCTATTTTAATCAGTTTTCCCTATTTTTAACCCGCTTCCCCCATTTTAACCCAATCATCCCTATTTCTAACACAGTTTCCCCCATTTCAACACGTTTTCCTCCATTTTAACCCCTTTCCCCACATTCTAATGATTTTCCTCCCTTTTAACCCATTTCCCTCCACTTTTAACCCGTCTTTTTAATCAGCCACCTTTCAATTTTTCTCCGTTTTTAACCCCCGTCTCCCCCCCTTTTTTACCCACTTCTCTCCATTTCTGACACGTTTATCCTCATTTCCAACTCGTCTTTCCCTCACTTCCAATCCATTTTCCCCCCACTTCAACCCGTTTTGCCCACTTCCCTTCCCCCCCTCCCCCCCTTCATCCCAGGGCACCCACGATCCGCACTCACCCGACGGCTTGAGGAAATCCATGGGATATCTGGAGTAGGGCGGAGGGGGCGACTCTGCAGGGAGAAAAAAAAAAAAAAAAAAAAAAAAAAAAGCCGAGAGAATGAAAAGCCGTGCCATGAGAAAGAACAAACAGAGCGACAGGCGATAGGCGATAGGCGCTGCGATAGCGGCATTCCCGGCGCTGCGCCGGGCGGGACGGGACGGGGCGGCCGTCGGGTAAACAAAGCGGCGCTGGCGCCGGCGCTGCCGCGCGTCTGCGGGGGGCGCGGAGCCGTGGGGGGGGGGGGGGGGGGGGGGGCCCGAAAAAAGGAGGAAAACAAGAGGAAAAAAAGGTGTATTGCGAAGAGTTCGGGGGCAGGGGGGGATCCCCCATTCCCACAACCCCACATGGGGGGGTTGGGATTTAGGTGGGTATTTTTTTGGTTGGCAGGTAGGGAGGGGGGGAATCAGTTGGCCGCGTTCCTGATCTCATTCAGACATCGCCATCTCCTTCCCCACATCCCCGTGACCCCGCTCCTATATCGCCAAGTTGTTTCGGCTTTCTATTCTGCGTGCGTGTGTGTGTGTGTGGAGG
>NW_024962253.1:7801025-7804892 GCF_019238085.1 Lagopus leucura
GAATTGTTAAGTTTTTTCACATTGGTTGCATCTTTGCCTATAGTAGGGGGTTGGAAATAGATGATCTTAAAGGTCACTTCCAACTCGAACCACTCCATGATCCCCGAACCCATTCCCACCTCCACAGGTTTTTGGGGGTTGAGAACTGTATTTTTAATTGGGTCTTCAGGGTGAATAAGTTATCTGCCATCCCCATCCCCCCACACCCCCACCTCCACAGCCGCAAGTTTGGGGGCTTAAGAATTATCGTTTCTCTTGGGTTTTTAGGGGGGGGGGAATGTTGGCTGCATTCCCAACACATTGCTACATCCCCACCTCCATCCATAATCCCATCCTCACATCCTCAAGTTTGTGGGGGATTGAGGATTATCATTCTTATGGGTTCTTTTTTTTTTTTTTTTTTATCTCAAAGGAGGAAAAAAAGTTGGCTGCATCCCCATTCCCACATTTCAAAGTTTTCTGGAGATGGGGATTTTTTATATAATTATTATATTACCGTTACTATCACTATTCAGAGGGAACAAGTTGATTGCATCCCCCTCCCCACTGCCTTCCCACATCCCCACACCTCTAAGGAGCTAAGAATTATTATTGGTATCAAAGGGAAAAAAAAGTTGGTTGCATCTCTACCCTCCACATCCCCATCCGAACTTCCATCCCCACCTCCATCTGCACCCCCATCCCCATTCCCTACCCCATCCCTATAACCCATCCCCACCTCCACCTGCAACCCCATCCCCACCCTTGACTCCAGCATCCATATCACTACCTCCATTCCCATTCCCAGACCTATATCCCTACCTCCAACCCAAACCCCAGCCCCAGGCCATAACCCACCCCCATCCCCGTATCACTGCCTCCAACCCTAACCCCAGGCCATAGCCCAGCTCCAGGCTTATAACTCATCCCTGACCCCAGCCCACTACCTCCAACCCCGCCCCCAGGCCGTACCTCATCCCCACATCACTACCACCTTCATCCCCAGGCCCTACCCCAACCACAGTCCCAGCCCCATCACACCCCAGCCCCATCATTCCCATTATATCCCATTCTTAGGACATACCCAACCCCGAGGGCACGTCCCAGCTCCAGCCCCATATCACTACCTCCCTCCATCCCCAACCCAGAGATATATGCCATTCCCATCAGCACCTCCAATCCCACCCTTACTACTACCTCCACCCCCGTCTCCACCCCACCATACCCCATCCCCATATCACTACCACCTCCATCCCTGTCCCCAGGACGTACTCCATGCCCACCTGGACCTCCAGTCTCATCCCCATCGTTACCTCCATCCCCATCTCACTACCTCCATTCCCACCCCATTATGTCCCATCCCTAGAACATACTCCAGCCCCATATCACTTATATCACTATCTCCAGCCCCATCTCCATGTAACGCCATCCCTAGGACACACTCCACCCCCATCACTACTTCCATTCTCACCCCATTAAACCCTAAACTAGGACATATCCCATCCTTAGGACATACTTCAGCCCCATTGCAATTTAATGCCATCTCTAGGACATACTCCACCTTTAGGATGTACTTCAGCCCCATATCACTATCCCCATTCCCATCACTACCTCCAGCCCCATCCCCATTTCACTACCTCCATTCCCACCCCATTAAACCCCATCCCGAGGACAAACACCCCATCCCCAGGACATACTCCATCCCTAGGACATACCCCATCCCCAGCCCCATGCCATAATCTTCAGCCCCATCCCGATTTAACGCCATCCCTAGGACAGACTCCATCCCCATCACCACCTCCATCCCCATCCCCACATAACTGCCAACTCCATCCCTGTCCCCATCCCTATGAGAGTCTCCAGCCCCATCCCCGTGTAATGCCATCTCTAGGACACACTCCATCCCCATCCCCACATCGCTGCCACTTCCGTCCCCATTCTCACCCCATCCCCACATCACTACCACCCCCAATCCTCACCCCATCCCCATGTCACCCCCAGACCCCCCCGCCCCGTACCGAGCTCGCAGAGGCGGCTGAGGTGGTGCGGGTTGCAGCAGACGAGCTCGGTGGACGCCGCGCCGTCGGCCTGGCAGCAGCCGCGGAGCCTCTTGAGGGGCGCGCCGTGCCGCAGCTCGGGCCAGCGGAACACCCGGCACAGCAGCGCGGGCAGCGCGTCCCGCTGCGCGCCCAGCCGCGCCTCTCCGCGCGCCGGCAGCAGCACGCATGGGGTGCGGGCCGCCCCGCGGGACTCGACGGCGCGCAGCAGCCCCTCCAGCTGCCGCTCCTTGCAGCGCTTCAGCACGGCGTGGGTCAGCGCCTTCAGCTCGCCCTCCGCCGCCCCCCGGCCGCCCCCGCGGGGGGGTTTGGCCGGGCAGCACCCCCGGCCCCCCCCGCCGCATGAGTGCGGCCGAGGCTCGGCCGGCGGTCCGCCGTCGCCCGTCTCCTCCTCTCCGCCGCCGGGTGCGCGGCTCCGCCAGAGCCGTCGGACGAGGAGCGAGCGTTTGGTCCTGAACATGCGGGACGTGAGGAGGGGCCCCCGGCTACGGCACGGGCATGGCGTGCGCCGAGCATGAAGGGGCCGGCAGCCGGGGCGAGGCGGGGGGCAGCGGCGAGCGGGGGGGGGGGCCCGGCCGGGGGGGGGCCGGCCCCGGGCCCCCCCGTTGGGGGGGGGGGGGGGGTGCGCAGCGTGAGGGGTACTCGCGCTGCGCGAGGTGAAAAGAAAAAAAAGCGGGGAGGAAAGCGCTCGGCGGGAGGGTGCTGCTCGCCTTTAAAAATACGAAAAGATAAAAATGGGAAAAAAAAAAAAAAAAGACAGAAATCAGCGCAGTTTTACAGCACTTTGCTTGGGGGTGGGCAGCGCAAGGGGTGACCGCGCTGCGAGGTGAAGTGGAGAAAAAGCGGGGAGGTAAGGGAAGAGTTCGGGGATGCCGCTCTCCTTCACTAAAAAATGGAGGGGAAAAAGAGGGAAAAAAAAATGGTAGAAAGCGGCGCAGTTTCACAGCGCTTTACTTGGGTGGGGGAGAGAGGAGTAAGCAGCACAAGGGTTGCCCGCGCTGCGCGAGGTGAAAAGGAAAAGAAAGTGGGGGGGGGGGGGGGAGAGAAAAACCCGAGGGTGCCGCTCTCCTTTAGAAAAAAGAAGGAGAGAAAAAGGAGAAAAAGGGAAAACGGGAGGAATAGGCGCGGTTTCAGAGCGCTGCTCCGCGGCGCATCGCGCTGGGGGGGGCGGCCCTGCGCGGCTGCGGAGAGAGCACAGAGCCCGGGGGAGTCCTGGGGCTGCCGGGGACCGCAGCTCCCATCAACGCGCCGCGCTAAAAGAGGGAGAGGGGCGGAAAAATGGAGAAGGGCGAGGCAAAGGGACGGGGCGGGGGGAGAGAGTTGGGGAGGGGTGGGGGAGAAGGGAAGAAGGTGGGGGAGAAGTTAAAAAAATAAAAAATAATTATAATTCAAAAAATACTTTAAAAAAAAAAAAAAAAAAAGGATGAAAAATGAGATTAAAAAAGGAGCCCGGCGGCCCTACGTGCGGAGCGGCCTCGGCGCGTTCGTCGCGGTCCCGCGGAGCGGAGCAGCATCGCGTGTCCCCGCGGAGCTCCTTCTGCGCTCCGCCCGTCGCCGCCGCCCGACGTCCCCGCGCCGCTCCGCCGGCTGCGAAGGAGAGAAACGGAGCGCAGAGTGAAGCGCGGCCCCCCCCGCACCCCCACCCCTCTCCCGCAGCCGCTCGGGCTTTTCTCGGTTATTATTTTTCCTCCCCTCCTCTTTCTCCTCCTCCTTTTTTTTTTTTTTTTCCGCTCCCCGCACACACACACCCGCACCGCCGCGGCTCCGTCGTTCCCTTTTGCCTTTTTCTTTTTCTTTTTTTTTTTTTTTTAATTATTTTTGCGGGGGGGGG
>NW_024962253.1:7804992-7805240 GCF_019238085.1 Lagopus leucura
CCCCCCCCCCCCCCCCACTCCCCCCCCTCGGCTCCGTGTGCGCAGCCCCATCACGTGGGCGTCTAGACAGCGCGTCGCTCCGGGAGGGGAAAAAAAAGGAATTATATATTTATCTCCATCCGCCCGCACTGATCCGACGGCCCTTTGCGCAACGCGGACGCGGGGTGCCCGGGGGAGGAGGGGGGGGAGGCATAAGATGGGGGCGGCCCCCCTTCTGCTGCTGCCTGCGGGGAAGGGGGGGGGGGGGG
>NW_024962253.1:7805340-7972954 GCF_019238085.1 Lagopus leucura
AAAAAAAAAAAGTGTGGGGCAGCGCCTGCCGTACGTGTTGCAGCAGGGCTGCGTGCGTGCCATGTGCTGCGCTGTTACATGCACCGCGTGCTGCATGTTCCGTGTTACATGTTGCATGCTCTGTGTTACGCTGCATGCTACATAGTATTGGTGGTGTGCCAAATATTACGTGCTGCGTGCTGGGTTACATGTTGCAATGCTGCATGGCAGCGCATGGTGCTTGTTCCATTTTACAGCCAGACCTGATGCTACACGTCAGGTGCTGTGTGTTACCTGTCACAATGCTGTCGCGATGATGTTACGTGTTACATGCTACATGTTACGTGCTGTAGGTGATGTCAGTGTTACGTGTTGCATATTACAGTGCTACATGATGCTAGATGTTAATTGCTGTATGTTAAAGGTTACATGCTCTGTGATGTTACCTTATTGCTGTATGTTACACGCTAATAATACCCTATTACATACCCACCTCTGGCTGTGTTCCCTGTGCACCCCCTGGTCCCACAGCCCCTCACAGCCAGAGGGTGAGATGGTGATTCCCTGGGGTAAGGATGGTAGGATTC
The DNA here is from genome assembly GCF_019238085.1 of Lagopus leucura. Lineage (NCBI taxonomy): Eukaryota > Metazoa > Chordata > Aves > Galliformes > Phasianidae > Lagopus > Lagopus leucura. Next base: position 7,805,907 of record NW_024962253.1, read on the forward strand.
TCCTGAACTGGGGGTAGAAATTAATGGTGTGGAGTGGGGCTGGAGGTGTGGAGCTTGCAGGGGGTGCTGCCCGCATTGGGGTGGACAGGGGGACTGAGCCACCAGGAGGTGGCCAATGCAGGAAGGTCAGGGGATACCGTGGAACTGGGGTGCACAAGACCCCAGTGCCATGCACACAAATATGGGTAGGAGGATGGACCCCATGAGACCATGGTACACGTGTCCATGAGGGATCCTGATCCCATGCATGCATATATGGGTCAGATGGACCCACAGAAAACAGCGTTGCACAAAGCCCTGGTGGTCCCAGTCCCATACACATTGTATGGGTGAGCTGATGGACCCCTTGGAACCAGGGTACACCATCTCCAAACCCCATACTTCTATGAGTGAGCAGATGTACCTCATAGAACTGGGGTCCTGATCCTGTGAATGCTTATTAGCATGAGCAGATGATCCCCACAGGACCAGGGTGCACACGTGTCCAAGGCTCTGATCCCATACTCACAGGGACATGATGATGGAGCCCACGGAACCAGGTGCACGTGTCCCCAAGGGTCCTGATCCCATGTGCACCTATGGGGTCGAACACACAAAATGACCGCAGAGCCTGTGTTCCGTGCTCAGTCGGAGCACTGCACAGCACCCTTAGCAGCGCCCATCTCCTGCAGCCCCCACCGACCCCCCCACGTCTGCCCTACTGCTGTGGCTTTGTAGCACCTCCCGGACATCAGCTTCGCGGTGCAGTTCCGCCGCCTGCAGACAGCGGGAGCCCGGGCACCGCGATCCGCAGCGCTGCGCGAAGGGAGAAAGTCGGACCGGGGAAAGAGAGGGAAGGGGGGGGGGGGAGGAAAGAAAACCCTTTTCCCGACACCGTTATTGGGCTCTGGGCAAACAGAGCAGCTCCCTCTGCATGCACGCTGTGGGGAGGAGGAGGAGGGGGAGTCAGCAACGTGCGAATATCGGCTCTGCGAGATCCCCAAGTCCGACCCCAACCCACCCCCATCTGCCACTGTGACCCCAAATAGAACCACAGGATCATTAGTTGCAAGAGAGCTCCAAAATCCCCAAGCCCAAGCACAGCCCGTCCCACCATCACTCTAAATTGCACCATATAATAGTTAAGGTTGGAAAAGATTCTCCAAGATCCCCAGCCCCAGCTCACCCCACCGTGCCCACTGACCATGTCCCCACGTGCCACAGCTCCGCTGTCGTTGGCATTGGTTTCACAAGATCCCAACCACAGCTGTGCCTGCTCTGGGAGATCCTTCACAGAGACACTTAGGCTGCTATCCGTGCACCTGAGCACACCAGCCGAGCTTCCCCAGCCCACTCCAACCCAATAACCTCATTCATTCTCAGTATTTGCTGCTCTTTCATCTCCATTAGAGTGCCTTTGTTCATCAGACCCATAAACCAGACCTGAAGTGTGAGGCTCCCTCAGTACTCCTGCCTCAGATGACCCTCCAAGTCGGTATGACAGCAGAAATCCTTCTTTTAGTGACCTCAAGGGCCAGGTTGCTCCCTGCAGCACGCTGGGTTTTCCTTTCTGCTCTGGCCCTATTGTAGACAGGTTTGATTATTGATCAGCTCAATCCTCAATCTCAAAGGGTAGATATTGCAAGAAAGACCAGAATCAATGTCCTCTGTGCCCCTGGGGCTAAAAGAAGAGCTTTTCACTGCTGTGTGGTAATGCCCAAACAAGAACAAGTCTTGCACGGGACACAAAGCATTAAGGGAAAGCTGGGCTATGAGATGTCTCCATGGGACTTTTCTGTACAGGACCGTAGAATCACAGCACGGTTGTGTTGGAAGGATCTGCCATCATCAGTGCATCCTCCCGTCAAAACCAATGTTGCCAAGACCCAGCATCAGACCAGCAGCCAACAGCATGCTCAGCTGCTTCTTTTGGTGATGGCTGATGGTGAGGACACACCACAGGTGAAAGGAGGGCTGCCCAGGACCAGGCTTTGAATTGTTTTGACCTGAAGACAACTGCCAGCCCTCCCAAAGTTGATCATTTACCTGAAATCGTTCCAGTGAAACCCTGCAGCATCAGTGCAAGCTGTTTGCTACAGAGCAGCCCAAGGCCACGGGATCAGACATGAGATTTCAGGTCCAAGATGGAGGGAGTGTTGGGCAACAATGGCTGGGGATGAGCTGAACTGCAGCCCTGGAGCTGGAGAGGAAGGGATTTTTTCCTCGCCCTTAATATCAGGGGGAGCATCGGTTATACAACAGTGAAGCAGATGGGAATGTCACAACAGTGTGCTTGGCAGCTGCACAAACACAACTGGTCTGCCCTTGTTTCATGCTCATAACCACAACATAAAACATCTGTGCTGCGCAAGGTAACAGAGATAATTCCGTCAGCAGCAGCCTTGTGACGTGGGGCACGATGTGCTGCCCATGACTCCTGCTCCTAAATCCCTTCTGAGCTCTCCCAGCTCACCGTATGTGTCCCAGCTCCCAGCACCATATGGGCGGTCAGCTTGGATGTGAGGGCCATAGCTAGCCCCTTCCTGACCCCAGTGTCCCCAAACCTGAGTGAGGTGCTGCTTGTCACCTGTGCTCAACCATCGCCTCTTTGAAGATAAAGATCCTATGAGAGAGGGTCGTTCCACTCAACCCAACCCAACCCAACACAACCCCACACACTCCAACCCAACCAAACCCAACTCAGCCTAACCCGATCCAACCGAAACCGACCCAAACCAACCCAGCCAGCAGCGCTCCCTTCAACAGAGAGGGTGGCACCAACCACAGAAGGGAGGCATTGTGCAAATGGGAATAGAATAATAACTAATAATGGCACAGCATTTGACACATATTTGTATGTGCTTGTTATATATGTACATACACGTACATATAAATACACATCCCATCTGTCTGTCTAGCTTTAGTCCCTTCCAGATTAATGTTGGGTTGGTTTTTTGTATTTTGTGTTGTTTTTTGGGTTTTTTTTTTTTGCTGATTATAAGCTCTGAACCTTCATTTAGCTGCTCACAACCTGTAACAGCAAGTGGGGAAGTGTTTTATGACAACAGCTCTTTCTTACCCAAGGCAGATCCTTCCAATCCAGGGGCTGAAGAAGTGCCCTCCCCATCTGTGTCCTATCCTGAAGTCACAGATGTGGTTACTTGGAGATGGCTCATGACTTTGAGGCTTCTGGCTTTAACCTGAAGTGGGGAATCTGGTGCTGAGGGGTTCCATCGCATTTCCTTTCATTCATTAGAAGCTTTGGTAACTGTAAAAACCAGCATAACAGCCTTGGGCATCAGTCCAGAGCAGCAGGTGCAGTGTAGGATGGGATGACCCTACCCTTTATGGAATCTGTATCTTTGTTAAATCTGATATGGTGGCCTTGATAGAGTTGTTCTTTAAAAAAAATAATAATAATAAAAAATCCATAGTATTTTCTGTGGTCATCTACTCTCCCAGGTGGTTGAAGACCTCAGTGCTCAGGAGCAATGGAGAAGATGCCACCAGCTGATACCTCGTTGGCCCTTCCCTCCCTGCCATCATCCCACCCACTCCTCGAGGTCTCTCCCTGCCAGGTGAGCCCAGAGCCAAAGGCATTCCCAGCCCAAACATGCTGGAGAGGGGAGCAAAGTGAGGGGATAAAGGCAGGCTGAGGTGCGTGGCTGTTGTTGAAGTCAGGACCTCAGCAATGCACTGATTAGCTGTGTGCTCTCAGGTTGACCTTTCAAAGGAATATTTGTGCCTGCAGGGCTTGATTTAAGGGCAAGAAAATAATTTAGATCTAATTTTCACCTTGTATTTCAGTGGGGAGGAATTGAAAGATCGCAGCTGCCAAGACGGATCTTTGTTTGAGGGGGAGGTTGGGATTTTCTCCTGGAAGCTGCACAAGGAATGTGGGTTCATGGCTACAACGGCTCCGCTGCCCAGCTGCTCAGCACCACTGCTGTGCATGGAACAGACAGACAGCCCTGAGCAGAACTGTGAATCTGAAGCTCATCCAGGTATATACATCCTGCAGCAAGGAATGGAGGAGTTTTCCCAACCCCAGAGTGCATCTGGAGAGGCTTTGGTGTGTCCTGAAGCACATGGTTTGGAAAGAGGCTTGGAATTTGCCCATGCAGATTTTGTCCCCAAATGGTTTATCCCTTTCATTTTGGTCTGACCCATTAAGAACAGCTCTGCTATGGCTGAGCCCCACAGGACCCCCAAGGTCCGTGGCTGGGCAGGACCCATGAGCACAGTCTGCCATGGGGTTAGCCAAGCCAGCTGGTGAAAACCTGACCTATGGCTGAACGTTGCCAAGACATATCCACTTTGGATTAATTTTAAGACATTTTTTAAAGTGAAGATGAAGGATTATGCAGCATTAAAAATCTAACATCTCTAAGGTCTATCACAGCCATCAGTCCTCCAAAGAACCACCCACAAACCAAGCACAAAGCAGAAATCAAGATCTTCACAGCCTGAGCTGCACAGGCTGGGGAGAGCACGGGGCTGACCGACTCCCAGATGGCATTTGACCTTTCGGCAGCTGAGTTATGATACAGTAAATTTAATAAGATTCAATCACTGTGTAGAAGGAAAAGCCTCACTTTCCAATTAAGTGAGGGGGTGTGTTTGCTGCTTCCTTTCGTGAAGTAGAATCAACCCGTAGACCAACAACCTGCTTCTTTGCCACAGCTTGCTTGATATTCACCAATCTTTGGCCACTGGGGTCTGATTTTTTTCTGGCCATCACACCTGGGAGATTGTTGGACTGCTTCTGCCAAAGTCATCAATGCCTGATGCACTGTCTGGGCAGCAAGGAAAATGAGTTGCAAGGGTAGGGAAGGATGGTGCTGAGTGGGACAGTGCATTTCTCCCTTCTCCCCACCCCAGCAGGAACTCCCTCACAGTGGGGTTCAGTCCTATGCTGCAGATTGATGTGTCCTTCTGTCCATCAAGCACGGATTTAATCAATCATCCACTTAACACAATCAGTGTAACAACGTGTTCTGGCCTCGTGCCGCTGGGTTGTAGGATTGCACTGGGACTGGTTGGTGCACATCACTACACAGCAGCAGTTGGGCTAAACAAACACAGTCCCAGGCTGCATTCACTGCTTTATTTCTTATTTATTTAATCGTGCATAATAAATCCTTCACAGAAAGTAATGAGAGGTGATCTGAAAGAAAGAGCGTTCATGGTGTGAGGGCACTGCCAGCCCCACGTAGCACTCAGCCCTTGGAGGAGCCACTGGGATTTCAGCACAGATCTGGGTCTGGCTCTGCTGCTCCGCCCTGGGAGCAGATCTCCATCTCTTCCAAAGCAACCAGGTCTGGGAGCAGCGTGTGTCCATTACCACAGAAGGAAATGACACGATCAGAACAAACCTGCTGAACTTCGGTCCAACGGCGTCAGAACAGGAAGGCGGAAGAAATGATTTATGGTGCTCCTCCAGCAGCTGGTTGGACCTATTCTTTTCACCATAAAAAGCCCTTTCCAAGAAAATCGGGTACTCTGCAGCTTGGCACCAAGAACCTACTTGCTCCAGATGCTGCTGGAGGTGGAGAGGGTTCATTCACCTCGGGTTGTATGAAGACCATCCCAAAAGATACGCAGTTTCAAGCTGCATCTGCACAGCTCTTCTGACCCACAAATGCTCTTAGACCTCATAAAAAGGCAAAAATCAAGAATTGCTACAACAACCACGAAGAGTCGTCCCCCTTTGACTTTTGTTCAAAGGTAAAACAGCCAAACCAAACCAAACCAAACCAAACCCAAAACACAGTGTAAACATCTGCAGCTCAGTTCATTTCCCATGTTTTCCCATTTCGTTTCCCATATTCTCATGTTCATTCATTTCCCCTATTTTCCAAAGAAAAAAGACCATGTCCTGTCTTACTGTTGCTCCACCTCCAATGCTCCTGTCATGCTCTTGTTGTGTATGTCTCTCTGTAAGTTATACTTAAATACATATGGAATGCTTTTAATATTTTTTTTTAAGTCACTGCTTCGTTTGTGTAGGACCCAAACAGACTCCCACCTTGAAATGAACAGATAAATGGAGCAACTCCAGCACCTCCTTCAGAAAAAAAAAAATGAAGAAAGCAATGACAAAATGAAAAAAGGTGCAAGGAATTTTTTATTTAGAGCCACTCAGGACTGCCTGGAAGTCAATGCATCCCCTCGTGCAGAACATGCTGGAGCAGGAGCTGCCAGGGACCTCCCTTGTATATCCCCACTGTGTGAAATGGGAGGTTCCCTGGAGACCAGGTCAACCCATGTCTCTCATCCAGTTGCAGAGCCAGGGACATCGGGAAAGAGCACTTGAACACAACAGAAGGAAGCATTCTACATTCAGATCAATTAATACTTCTGCCATAAACCTTTAACAGCCAACAGGGGATTTCAACACAGAACTTGGCCAGGGATCCCCACCCCACACCGTCACACATTTTTACAGGACATCGCTCTATTTTACAATCTTACCACTATTTTCTTTGGAGATATTTTTTTTTTTTTTTCCCCACACTTTCAGTTTCCAGCAACAACCTTTGCACAGAAGATCTGTGAAGGACTGGCTCTGCAAGCTGGTGCTCCTAGCCCCTCTGTGTGCCAGCCAAACGCAAAGACTCGCTCCAGAAAACCCTCCCACAAACATTTTGACATCTAAATCAAGTGCTTTGAGTCTGCCTGGGAGCTAACTGGATTAACATGCTCCTTGGGTGGCACCAGAGGAGGGACAGCAGCCATGCCAGTGACACTGAAACAAAGGGCTGGGAATGAGAGTGTGGGGTTGGGCAACGAGTGACCCACAGCAGAACCCAACGGACCAGAAGCTTGACCCAAAGAAATGAAAATCCAAATGCTGCCCAAATCCAAGTTCTCAGCCTCTTTCCTCACTTAAAAGAGCAATCAGCGGTGTTGGCAGTAACTTCATACCCCATGTGTAAGGCCTCGTGTTCATCAGACAAGCTCTGGTTACAGGACAGTAAATACAAGGCTGCATACATGTTCCTCGCCCCAGGTGTCGGTGTGTGACAGCCAGAAACACAGCTGTGGGCCGGAGATGGGCAGCGAGGGCTGGGTCAGAGGGTGTGCACTGGAAGGGGTCATGGATTCACGTGGTGCAGTTTTGGTTTCAGTTTTGGTCTGACCTCTTTCAGCCAGAGTCCATGGTGAAGAGCTGGATGTCGCGTGGGTTCCAGTAGAGTGCCACGGCCGCGTTGTACACCAGGGACCAGACGTAGGGGATGAAGAACTCCTCGGGCTGCTCCTCCTCCACGTACTTGAACTTCAGCTCAGGGAACTTCTGCAAGAGAAAGGAAAGGCTGTCTGCAACCATGCAGCCCAAAAAACACAGAGCAAAGGAGAAAATAAAGGAAGGAACCGAACCACCGGAGCTGAAGGAGAATATTTACCATGAGGCATAAAGAGATCATTTATAATTTCTTGGAACTGAATGCCACACAGGCACACTGTGCTCAGCCCTTCTCCTGATGCTCACGTTTGGTCTCTGCTAACAAAACTGGGTGCATCCTTTAGGTGACAAAGGAGTCCTACACAAAAATGTCATTGAATGCTCTCCAACTGGACTGCACCACGCATCAGTTCATCCCACTGGTCCTGTGCACGCACCTTAATGTCCGTGCATGCAGACAGCTCCCCTTCCTGACAACACAAGCAATATCCTTTCCACAAGACTTTAAGGAAAGAGCTTCCACAGTTATCACACATCAGATGTGTCAGTCTGTCCCAATTGGAAAGCGATGCTGCAGCCCCAGCTCCCCCAGTTTTCTCTGGTTTGTTGCCTCCCAAAGGCCTGCACACACAGAGGTGGCTCCTTGCAAAGCCCTCCAAGATCCCTGACCTCAACTCACCCCACCAAGCCCACTGACCACATCCCCAGGTGCCACATCTCCATGGTTCCCAAACGCCTTCAGGGATGGGGACTTCACCACTCCCAGGGCATCCCGTGCCAGCATCTCACCAGCCTTTCAGAGAAAGAATTCCTTGCAATATCCAACCTGAGATTGCTGAGCTTATTTTAGCACGCACTGCTCAATCATCCACTCTGCTTCTGAACGTTGCCCACACCAAGAGCCTCAGACAAAGCCACACTGCAATGCTCCTGGGGGTAAGATAAAGCATACCTGTTTCATTATTTATTTGGCTGTGGCTGAGACTAAAAGACTAAAACTCCATGGCACAACACGACCAGAACAAGCACAGCAATGGACAGAAAGCCTCTGCTCATGAATAATGGAGGGATGCCCCATCAGCTTTCTGAGCAGCTTTGTGCTGGGGGATCTTCTGTCTGGAACAGCTCCTTTGAAGGGGTACTACTTGGCCACTTGGCTTTCGTGTTTGTTTATCTAACTCTGTGTTCTTGGGAATCTCAAAAACATGGAAACGTCTCCACTCTCCCTGTGTGGCTGCTGTTATTACAGCAGTTTGGTGCAGATCCCAAACACAGAGGGACACCAAAGCTGCTATCTGCACTGAGCTGCACCTGTTGCACCCCATGGTCTCCAGAGGTTTCTCCCAACCCCCTCAATTCTGCTCCATGGGGAAGGCAGCTCTACAGAAAGCTTCTTTATAGGATCACAGCATACCCTGAGCTGGAAGGGACCCATCATCAAGTCCAGCCCCTGGCTTCACTCAACCAAAGGTTGGGTGACAACATGCCACCCATCATCTTGCTAAGGACATCAGCGTCACTTTGCAGAGTGCTGCATGCCAATGGGAGGGCTTGGCTCTGGACACTGTGTGGCTGTCACCCCTGGTGAGGCCTTCAGAGCACAGTAGGAGCTCATCCTTCCAACAGCGAAGGAGGGAGGAAGCACTCTTTGTTTCCAGCACTCCTTCCTCTGTTGAAGGACCCGAGGCTGTTCAAAGACAGCAGTGTCAGTGACTGCTGCATCCAGCTCCTGGTGAGCTCAGACCTCGAAGGCGTATCAGTAGCTGTCATTTCCTATGCCAGACATGAAGTCTGTGGTACAGCAGCCCTCCCACAGTCCTTCTGTGCACCATTTTCTACCATCTGTGTCCGCAGGTTGTGTTTGCCCAGCTTTCTAACCCACCACATCACCGTGCTCCCCCACTTTCAGGTATTCCTGCTCCCACACTCACCCCCAGCTCTCAGTTTCCCATCTCCTGGTCTTCCCTCTTCCCCAGCCCCATTCCTCTGTCTTCACAGCCTCTCTTCAGTGTATCTCCATTTTGCATTTGCCCATGTTTACTTTTTCTTCTTCATCAGCCTCGTGTTTCATTGCCATTCCCCATCTCAGCCCTTCTCAGCTCCCAGTGCCCAGCCTACCACCCCCTCCCACCATCCCAGCCCTCTCAAGATGCCATGATTTGTGCACCTAGGGACACAGTGGGGATGACTTAGGGTTGGACTTGAGGATCTTAGAGGTCTTTTCCAACCTTAATGGTTCTATGATTCTTTGGGCAGGTTAAGCCTCAATCCAAATCTCATGGACATCTATTTTATAAATGATACTCTGCTCTGCTTATATCCTCACTGTAACCTTCCCCACTTCCCTCCTGATGCTTCCTGGCTTGTGGTCAGTGCAGACAGGAACACGCTCAGCTCAGTGTTGCTTCAGCAAAACGAATGGTGAAACCTCATGGTGAAACCACTGCGACGTTTCCCAGCAGAGCAGAGCCCTTGCACCGCTGTCACTCCTCACCCCAGCAGTGGCTGCATGCAGCTGTCCTTCTGGGATGGAGGGGAAAAAGTGATTGAAGATGCAGATGTAAAGAAAGGAACGTTTTTTTACCTTCAGGACCACAGATTACAGCAACTAGGTTTTGTAGATACCCATGACACCAATCTGGGACCACTCTGAACTCAGAATCGCTCAGCTCTCACTATATTGTGAGTCCTCCGCACGAAACAAATCAGGCAGAATTCCAGTTTTCAAGCAAGAACAATCAGCCATTGATTGTATTATTAAGTTTTCCTTCAGCCTGATCAGTGTTGTCATCTACTGCGCTTGTATACCACAGCAATTTAATGATCAATTTCAGATTAAAGGCTGTACCTCTGCAATCAGTCTGGCTCTCCCACACTCGCCACATGCCTTGAGCAGCTTTATCTCAAGAATGGAGACAAGGATAATGGAGTGTAGACAAGGACAGTGGGAAGGCAGATGAGGCTAAGAAGAATGCAGACCAGGATAGTGAGGTTTTTAAGGAGAGAGATACATGAAGTGACACTAGTCAAGACCTTGCTCTACAGACTGGTGACCCTGCCCACGTCAGGAGGATTGAAACTAGATGATCTTTGAGGTCCTTTTCAACCCAGGCCATTTTACGATTCTATGACACTAAATCCATGTTTTAGGAGAGCTGTGAGACAACAAGGTCATGGGAGGCTCAGAGCACTTCCAGGGAGGATTTTATCATCAAGGATCACTGCTAACAAAACTCTCCAAGTGGCAAGCCAAAGCTGCTTTGCTGTTATCGTGTACAACTTGATCAAGCTGGATATGAGGAAAAATGACTTCTCAGGAAGAGCAGTGGTGCAGTGGCATAGCTGCCCAGGGCAAGGGTGGGGTCCCCAAACCTGGAGGTGATCAAGAACCGTGGAGATGTGGCACTTGGGAATGTGAGCAGCGGGCACGGGGGGATGACGTGGGGCTTGGGGATCTTCTCCAACCTTAATGATTCTATGATTTAATTCTGGAAGGATGTCTGTTCCTTACCTGGTGACACCCAAAGGAACCTGATCTGCAGCACGTTCTGACAAGAAGGACCACACCATAGTCTCTTAAATGGCAGTCCTAATAGCAGGGGAGAAGTCTGGGCATGGAAACATCACAGCCCCACCGCTCAGCTGGACATCAGCCACGGTGCTGAGAGATGCACGCGTTCCTTGCCACCTTTGTCCTTGCCAATGTTTCTGAGCCGAGTGCCTGAAACCAGCGGGTCCAGCAGAACACTGCCTGCATTTCTACCCAGCCATTACCAGAGGAGTGCCAACCCTGGGCACTTTGAACCCTATCAACCCAAGGCATCGAGCGTCAGAGCTGGAGGGAACGTCCCAGTTGGATCTGTGTCATTTACACACAGACAGCACATCTCGGCTCCGGTCAATCCGCCCACCGCAGAGCCCTATCGTGTTTGCTGCTGGCAGACAAAGCAGAAGTCAGATTTCGTGGTCAGGACAAACGAGACAGCTGAGAGCACTGCAGACAGCCTGCGCCGTCAATCACGCGATTCGATGAAAAACCACAGGAAGTCCAACCAGCAGATGCAGTGCTGAACTGCAGTGACTCCGCCACCACAAAAAGCTCAACACCTTTTTTCTCTTTCTTCTTCTTTTCTGCAGTTAACGATGATGAAGATAGCATCAGGGCCAGGCAACAGCAGCTGGCACGGCTCCATGCAGCTCCGAGGCATTCGAATGGAGTCGTGCATTAACACAAAATAAACCCCTTCACTAATGAACCATCCCAGGGCTGTACCAGGGGTGACCTCTGGTCGGATACCATCAGCAGATGGAGCTGCTTCAAGAGAGGGAATATGTCTCTGCTTGCTCCATGATGTGGATATTGAGCTGGATGGGGAGCTAAGCAAAGCAATGGGGTGGAAAAGCAAGAAATCCAAGAACTGTATGAACACAAGACTGGAGAATCCTCTTCTCCTCATGTGCTTGCTTACGATTTGTGCTTGCTTACTCATTTGTGAGCTGGTGTTTTCAGAAGCATGTCAGTGGTTTAGAAGAAAAGCACCATTTCCAAAGGAGCCTTGCACATTTGAGAGTCAAATCTGTATTCATTTTCAGTGAATCCAAAGCTTCAAAGTCTGTCTGAAAATGGATTTGTGTGTGTTTGATAATCTTAGCAGCAGCCCTGCTTGGCAGCCCAAGGACGTGCTGGGAAATGAATACAGCAGCACTGCCTGCAGCATCAGCAGAACTGGACCTTATCAACAATATCCATAAATTAAAAAAAAAAAAAAGAGAGATACTGATGGAATGGATTTTTGCAATTATTTAATTATTGCAGGGACACATAATCATCTTTTTTTTTTTTTTTCTTCCTGTTTTTCTTTGCATTACACTGCTTCTCTTTGACTTAAGAAAGAAAATCAACGTGGAGTTGGTGAAATACCTGCATACCTGCTTGCTATCTTTGCCTCTATCTCAGGGCTGAGGCACAGACAGCCCTGCAGAAGGTTACAGTGGGGAGACAAAGGAAGCAAACAGGAAATGTGCCAGACTGAGCAAGAGCCGCACATCTCGCTCAGCAGAGCTGGGGAAGGAATAGGTGTGAACAAGGAGAGGAAAGCAATGGCTCAGAGCATGTCGGGAGGTGACGAGAAGGAAAGAGAAAACTCAAGATGGCAAAAGAGGCTCAAGAAATCCACGCACAGGCTAAATACCCACCGTTTAGTAAATCTCACGAGGTGAAGCGAAAAATGACTTTTTTTCCCAGGGCGTTTCTGAAACTACAGCAGCATGAAGACAAATGCTCAGTCTGAGGGGAGTGAGTGCACCCTCAGTTTGCAAATGACACCAAGCTGAGGGGAAGTGTTGTTCTGCCTGAGGGTAGGCAGGCCATGCAGAAGGACCTGGACTGCTGACTGATGGGCTGAGGCCGACGGGATGAGCTTCAGCAAAACCAAGTGCCGGGTCCTGCACTTTGGTCACAACAGCCCCATGCATCACTACAGGCATGGGGCCAAGAGGCTGAAAGGCTGCACAGAGGAGAAAAGCCTGGGGGTGCTGGTCAGCTCTTGGCTGAACGTGGGCCAGCAGTGTGCCTGGGCGGCCGAGAAGGCCAACGGCATCCCGGCTGTATCAGAAATACCCTCAGCTGCTCTCCACAGTACTGTGCTCCAGGGTCTCAATGTCTTTCCTGCAGCAAGGGGCCCCACACTGCACACAGCACTGAGTTGCAGCCTCACCCGAGCTGAGCACAGGGGATGGTCACCTCCCTGCCCTCCTGGCTGCACTGTTTCTGGCCCTTCTCCTCTGCACAGCCTTCCAGCCTCTCTGCCCCACACTTGTGGGTGGGGTTGTTGTGAGCGAAGTGCAGGACTTGGCCTTGTTGAAGCTCATCCCAATGGCCTGACCACCCTTTGGAGAAGAAAGGCAGAAGCCTTCCACTGAGGGCAGAGCTGAAGAAGGCCAAGCATCCTGCTGGAGGTCTTCCAGCTATCAAGAGAAGCCTGCTGGACAAAGCCAGCAGAGAATAACAACTCGTGTATCTGGGTTACAAAGTCTGTTTTGATCTCTATAGAAAAACTACAGGTCTCTATTCCCATGATCAAACCTTTTATGAACCAAAAATAACACCAGAATTACCAACCAGTATTCCAGTTGTCATGACAGAGACAACCATCTCGTAATTATATTCTGTAAAGCAATCACATGCTTTTAGCCTAATTGGTATAATGTACTGAAGTCTGCAGGTGAATTTTTCCTTCATTGTTCAAGTTTTAAAAGGGTCTGTGAAACATAGGAACAGTGGAAAGTTCGGAGGAAATAATCCTGCTGAATCACAGAATGGCCTGGGTTGAAAAGGACCTCAAAGATTATATAGTTTCAACCCCCATGCCAAAGGCAGGGCCACCAACCACTAGACCAGGCTGCCCAGAGCCACAACCAGCCTGGAATAATGGATATATCTGATATGTGTAGCTGTGTACGGAACGGCACGATGGATCTTCTGCACACAGACTCCAGAGTCAATCACACTTTCAATTAAAAGATGGGTTTGGCACTTGGGGACACAGTCAGTGAGCATGGTGGGGATGGGTTGGGGTTGGACTGGGTGGTCTTGGAGGTCTTTTCCATCCTGAACAATTCTGTGTCTATGAAGAACCCAGTTCTTATGCAAAGAAATGAGCACAGCGTTGGGGTACAGCTCCACCAATGGAGGAAATGATTAAGCTTCAAAAACGTGACCCACATTTCTGAGTTTCATCAAAGCACCAGCAATCAGTGTGCTGCACAAGCGACCTGACCTAGGTGCCCTGTCTGGGCAATGCACACTTTCTGATCCAGCTTTTCAACATGTAAACATTCCCATTTGCACACTCTTCCTCAGGAATCAGGAGGGTTTTTCCTCCCCACCCCTGGGAAAGGAGCAGAACGTTTCTCCTTGTGAAGAACCAGCAGCCATTCATGCAGTCTCCAGCGCTGATTTCCCTCCTGCTGCTTGCCAGGCTCCCAGATGGCACTGAAGCATGCTGACAGCAAAATGCACTGATTTCATACCTAAAGGATTTTCCTTGTGGAAGCGGCCTACAGGAGCTTTCCACTGCCCTACTGCAGTCTTGGGAATGCACAGTTCACACGTGAAGGCAGAAGACCAAGAAGTCACAGTATCATTCTCAGCCATCAGCCTCTCTCAACCCACAGTCACAGCTCCTCTGATGCCCCACGTGTTTGTTTGCTCCTTCAGCTCCTCTCCCAGCACAAGAGGTGGCAGCAGGAGAGCGCAGTGATTCACTTTGCATATTTTCCCAGTGATGAGCTCCCCAGCTATGCTTTCACGGGAAATCACTGCAAAGCTGCAGCATCTTCCAAAATAAGCCACCAAGCCAAGAACGTCATTTTGGACATCTGGGACCGAGTTCCTCTGTTATCACTGTGCTCAGCTTTGGCCTTGTGCACTGGGCAGGGACACGCAGCCCCCAGCCACTCTCCCACCCCCTTCTGATGCATTTGCCTGTTGATGCTGACATTTATGATAGGTCTGCCGGTGCAGAGGGCTCGTTTTATGAGGTTTTGTTTTTACATAATAGCAACCATAGAGCTGACGTCCCTCCCAACCAAACATCCTTTCCCCAGTGCACACTGTGAGTGCTGGTAGGGGAGAGGCTCAAAGGAAGAGCTCCTTTTGCTTTAGGGCATTTCAATCAGAGAGAGCCAGAGCTGTAAATATTTCAAAATGTCAATTACTCCAGACCGGGGGCAGACTCACTGCCACCAGCTGGTAGGTCAACCTCAGTGTATGCTTCTTCCCAAAGGCATTTTCAGGCTGTGACAGCATATTGTGGTCAGCTATTGGAAACGAGCCCTCATCAATGCCAAAAGAAAGCAGTTTGTAGAAGAGAATGATAACTAATGAGCAAGGGTTCAGGTTATTCCATGGTGGAGGACATCTGGGTCTTGCAGCTGGGCAACCACTTGTCATCTGGATGGCTGAGTAAAGTGGGTCAGGAGTTGAGCACGTGCCAAAACGGATCAGCATGTTTAGTGTCATCCTATAGAACTGTACATCCTCCAGGATGCAGCACTTTCCTATGAGATGAAACCTTCCCTATAAGAAAGCAGTACTTTCCTATAGTGAGCCCTTTCTTTTTAAAGCAAACAATCACCTAAATCTGAGAAAGGGCTCAAGTGCTCTCCCACTCCTTTAACAGCACATGAAAATCACTTTGGTTTTTTACTGTTTCACTATGCTTTGAATACAGTATTTCAATATCTCCCTGCCTTCAATGAGCTGAACTGAATTCAGAGCTCCCATTAGCAAAAGATTGTCCTTAAGACACAAAGAAAATAGTTCCAGAGACTCTTCTTTTAACACGTGCTTGTCAATGCCATTGCACCCCTTTGCTATCCACTGTATCTGCCCCTCTCCACTCTGTGCATTCAGGTCCAAGCTGGGTGCCCCAGTGACAGCAATCAGCCTTTGCTGCTCTTCCAGAACCTGGCAAAACCCAATGGGAAAGAGAAGAGGAATTCCAATGTAATTCTGCTGGCCTACTGCACATACACAGTGTGCATTAACAGTGCTGGAAATTCTCTCATCCCACTGTGGTGCTGGCTGCCCTCAATCCACAGGTTGTTTTGCTCCTGGCATGGAGGCATTCCCAGGATCCAGCCTTGGCCTTGGAGCACCCACTCTTCTCAGGACAGCACTACCAGGGCCACTCTGCTCTCTGAGTAAAGAATTTCTCCCTCACATCTAACCTAAATCTCCCCTCTTTAAGTTCAAAGCCATTCTCCTTTGTCCCATCATTATGTACCCGTGTAAAGAAGAGTACAGTGGGTTTATCAGAGTAATGAGTCAGAAAAAGAAACACGGTCAAGATCAGCCTTTATTTGTGAACTCAACAATCACAAACACAACCTAAATCCATGAGGATTCAAGATTTAATGCAACCAACCTCACACTGTAGTACAGCAACCATACAGCCACAGAAAAACTGTGCTGTCCCAAGCCATGCTACTTCCAACAGCAGAGCCCCCTGTAGGGACGTGGATTCTAGAATCAAGAAGGTTGGAAAAGACATCCAAGATCCCCATGTCCAACCTCAACCCACTCCACCATGTCCCTAAACAGAATCACAGCATCGTGAAAGTAGGAGAAGATCTCCAAGATCTCCAAGCCCAACCCCAAGCCACCCAACCATGCCCACATGTTCCCATGTGCCTCATCCCCACAGTTCTGGAACATGTCCATGTACAGGGACCCCCCCTGCTCCATTCCAGCAGCCTGTGCCAATGCATCACTGCTCTTTCAGACTTTCAGACAAGAAATATCTACCCTAATACCCAATCTTAATATAGATATGAGAAATCCCCTGCATAGAAGCAATGCAACTTGTACCAAAGGCTGTGACAAAATTCAGCTCCTTATGAGATGCAGTTGAGGCAGCCATCAGCTGACAAAAGTACATTTCTTCTTTATTCTCACTTCTCAGAGTAGTTGCTGTAAATATTCAAGACATTTCTCTAATTTATGCATTTAATTAGAAGATATCTGCAATATTTCTGCTGTTTACATTTAACTCAACACTGCGGTGAAAGCTGTAATTTGTCTGGGATTTATATTCTGTACTCAAATTTATTTTGATTCCTTGACTTCAACATACACGGAAGTAAGAATGTGTCAAATCATGTAAATGGAAAAGATTATCTTCCATTATCTGCATCATCTGTCAGCCAGGGCAGAAATCTGAGGACTGTTCTTCTCAATCTGTCAAATGTTACAGAAACTTAAATTAAAAGACTCAATCAGAAGAGACAGCTGAACCCTGCAAGTGGGTGAGCAATAGGGGAGGTGGAATTGGGATCTGGCTACATGATTATGTTGTCTCTTCCCCCTGTCTCGTATTCAGTTGTCCGCAGATCTTCAAGTCTTGCAGCTTTCTTGAATAAAATTTTAGAAATTTACTTCCATCACATTATCCTACATGCACATAGGATAGGATATACTCCTTAATCAGGATGACAAGAACGGGTTTAGCACTGAAGAAAACAGCAAGTTGATTTTCCCTAGTGCAATTTTTCCCTTTCTCACTCCCCGTCTGGTGCTGCGGCTCTTCAGCAGGAAACGAACACATATTGGAAATAGCTCCCAAAGAAGGAGAAAAAAAACTGCCAGAGCATTTCAGTGACAGTTCTGTTTGCTTTGACTGAAATTGCAGTATATTTGGGAAAGAAGCATCATGCACATGCAGTGCATTTGGCAGTGGACTTTTTGTTTTCCCCTGCAGGACATGCAACTGAGGGAGGAGGGCTGCACAACACATGCTGAGCAGACTGAGACACGGAGAAAAATGTAACAAAAACACAAAATACATAGGATGGCTTTCTGAAAGAGGACAGAAACATGAGAAACTGCTTGCCCAGCCTCTCACTTCCTCTGTATGTCATACTTCTAACTCCAGTCGCAGCATCTTCAAACCAATGGCTCAGCCAACCACCCAATGTAATGCAGCAACAACAGACAGAAGCTGGTTGCTTTGTGCCCCTGCATGAGCTCATCCTCCCTGCGAAGGAGAAGAACCACCTTATCTCTGTATATACCATGAAAAAAACTCATGGAATATTTACCTCCAAATTGCACAGATAAATCAGTGTCAAAGTCGATGCACTGCACAGTAGATGAAGCGCAGGCAGTGCAGCTCAACAACTCTCACTGAAAAAAGTCTGCAGCTCTGAAAAAAGATTCTGTAGCTCCAGTCACTTCCAGTCCTACTGGATGCAACAAAAGGCTTGGACTGGACTTCAGCTGTGCACGCAGAGATACTTCTCTCTTTGGTTATGCATGCTCTTGTGATGGGGTCTGTGTGTCACCTTCTGATCCTTCTCCTCCCCAAAGTGTGCAGAGCATTCAATATCAGTCCCACATTTCTCAGCATAGTAATGCCTTGTCCTGATGCCCATCAGGAGGGCAGGAAGGACAATATCCCTCACCCAGGTGATAGGAAAATGCCATCGTTTACCTCTCTCTCCTATCTCCCACCCAAAAACACTCCCAGCAGGGCTGAGTCCAGCTCATCCTTGCAACTGTTCCTAAGAACTGTTTAGAACATCTTTTACAGATGAAATTCAGAGCTACCAGCAAGCTTCTGGTTCACGGAAGGAGAAAATTACTGCAATGCACTTCCCCCAAGTCAGGATACAGAAATATCTTTCTGCTCCCTGCAGGATGCCCAAAGAATTGCATATCGCATCTTAAAGATCTACATTTAGAAAGGATGCTAACTATAATATTAGCAAATGCAGAGTAACGAATCCTATGCTCCAATTAATGTTCCTCTTCCCCAAGGTTCTTGTTGCACAGCTCTTTTCCCTATTTTTGTTGTTGTTGTTACTGTGGATTTTAGTCCCAGACAGGAATAAACAGCAGTGCTCAAATGATGCCTCTCCACCTCCTGCTTTGCTCCTGCTCACATTCAAAGGCATTCTTCACTTTACGACATTCATAGTTTCCTGGGTCAGAAAGAATCAAAAAAAGCCAACAAAACCCAACCACCAAACACTACTGACTGCTGTTCCAGGACACTGCTCCATCTCCTACAGCCTCTGCATGTAACTGCACGATTTCTCATCTGTTGCCTTAATGGGAAGCAGTTAATTACAATGCACAAGCTGCCACAGGCAGGGCTGAAACATCCATCAGCTCGGCTACAACTGCAGCTACAGCTCTGCATAGAGTGTGTGGACTGAAACCAGGAGAGTGCCATGTTCACACAGTACCAGGAGAAACACGCTGGGTAACAGGCAGAAAATCACTGTGCTGCTGATTTCCCAGCTCCTAGGATGGTTTAACATCCATTCTATGTTGCTCTTGGTTTGAAGGATTTGCCCGAATCCCTACTAATATACATTTCTCTGCTGTGTAGAGAGGACCTTATCATCATTTCAGTCTGGATGTTAGGAACAATTTATTCTCCCAAGAGCAGTGATGCATTGGCAAAGGCTGCACGGGGGGGGTGATGGAATCCCTGTCCAAAGAGGTGTTTCAGAACCATGGAGATTTGGCACTTGGGGACGTGGCCAGTGGGCATGGTGGTACGAGCTGGGCTTGGGGATCTAGGAGGTCTTTTCCAACTTCGATGATTCTATGATCTGAACGTTTAGTTAGGCCTCAAAGATGGGTTTGGACAACCAAAGTCCAGTCTGAGTGCTGTGTAAGGCTGACCAGCACAGTGCTACTATTGACCATCTCTTCTGCAGCAGTTCTGTAACTCCAGAACAAGGTGATTTCACTCCAGTCTAATTGCTCTGTTTTGCGAAGAAAGCAATTACTCTGGAATGAAATGACTGAACCCAGAATACAGCTTCCAGAAGGCAAATGGAAGAGGTTTTGGGGTGGAGGGGACAGACCGATCCTCCCTGTAAATATCGGTCTCCATGCAGACAGCAGTTGGGAATAGGAGTGTCCTGTGCTAGCCCACACTGCGTCTTCCTCTTGGCCAATGCTCCTCATTCCTGAGCTGCACAATCACTGCTCTGCTCCAGCACCTCCCAGGATACCTCGTGTTGTGCACTGCCCAGTTCTCCTTGACAATCTTTGCTGCTCTGGATTCCACACTAAGGCCCCAGCAAGATGGAAAGGAGGCAATCAAAATACGTGAAATGTTGGGTAAAACAAAAATAAATCAGCTACCATAGTGCTGACGGCCACGAACACCTTACCAGTGCTACTGAAAACCTTGCATGTGATGATTTCCTATATTATATTTGCGTTTAAATTGCTGTGATTAGCTGGTATCCTAAATTAGTCTGTTTCCAGCCACTCATTCCTAAGAATCATCACATCATTAAGGCAGCAAAAGACTTTCAAGATCACCAAGCCCAGACCCAAGCCCATGCCCACAGACCACGTCCCCAAGTGCCACATCTTGTTGGCACTAACAAAAATGAAGATCCTGTGCAAGGGCTGAAGAAAGGAACTCCGTTCAACTGGATCCTGGAAACAGTGGTGGTTTTGGGACTCTGACAGGTTGGCTGGTGTTTCCACATGTAAAGCAAGAGTGCATTTGTGTTGGTGGCCATGGATGCCACTCTTCAGTCCTGACTAAAAAGGAAGGAGAGCTCTGATAGCACTGCAACAATTCTATGTACAGAATCCTTACATGAGAAATGATGAAATGAAATCAAGCTGTACTACTTGCCACTGCTGTCAATAGTACAGCAGCCTCTTCCAGACATAATAATGACCAGTTGTGCACCATGCTTTACCTCTTGGCTTGTTAATTCATAAGCAGGAGGCGACATACATTGATTTTATTAGGACACAACGGAAAGTTACAATAGCCATGTCCCACTGCAATGCATCACTGCAGGGATTCAGGTGATACAGGAACAGCCACTGCATTTAAATCACTTTGCATTTTAAAATCCTGAAAGCGACCTACAGCTTTCAAATGTGACTTTTGAAACTGGCTGAAAACCAGAAGGTTTAAGGGCAACAACAGAGGAGCTGGGAAGCAGCAGCTGGGTGACCCAACGAGCACAAGATGGGACTTCTAAATAAATTATCCCTTCCACTGCCCTAGTGCTGCATTCACAGGGGGAGAAACTGCAACAGCAATTTGCAGAAATGCTCACAGGTCAGAAGGAAGCTGGCTGCACCTTAGCAAGAGCAACGAGGCAGCCAACGAGCAGAAAGGGTTAACTGCTCTGCCTGCTCTGATGGTGGGAACAGCCCCGATTTCCTCGTGAGGTTTGGCAGCCCGAGACACCCTGCAACCAACTTCCTTTCCTGATCAAGGCACAGACCCCGTCCATGGGGAAAGTCAGCCAGAGGTTTGGGATCTGCTGGGTGCTCAGCCATTAACATCAGTGTCAGAACTGACTGCAAAGTGACAAACGTGCTTCAGTGTATCTCAGCTGTGGTTTTCTGCTACATCCACGTGCAGTCCTTTAACACAAAGCTAAGGTGGGTGTTTGCATGCTGTTATATCAATTACAAATTGATTCACAGCTCCAGCGCTTTTACGGGGAATTCAAGCAGCTCGACACACAGAGAAGAGGAACTTCTAAAAGTTTCAAGTTGGAGCTTGTAAAAAAAACAACACTGCCATTCTGATGGCCCCTGAAGGGAAGATAAAAGAGAAAAACAGCTCAAATAATAACTGCAGGACCCTCATTACAACAGTCCTGGGTGTCTGTTCAAGCAGCTGCAGGCTGATAACAGCGGTGTCTGCAATAGATTAGTGACAGCAGCACTAACATATCATGGTAACAGGGAGAAAGCACCCTTCGTGCTTAAGACACAGACTGACAAGCAGAAGCTGAAAGCATTGAAAAATCACAATCTTTACGCACGCTATCTGCCCACGTCTGTAAGCAAGGTGCATGGCCTTGGAAGAACCGCAGGGCTCCAGGCACACCAAGGTCTGAAATGTGAGCAAACAAACCCCAGGAGCCCGTGTTTTGATCATGGTATTTACTGCAAATTACAGACACAGCACGAGAGAAGCAACGACAAAACCTGAAGGGGACATGAAGAGCAGCACTTGCACTTTCGGAGCATTTTCATAGCAACAGTACCACCGCCTTGGAAAGTATGATCACGGAATCATGAAGGTTGGAAAAGTCCTTCAAGATCTCCAGACCCAAATCAGCCCATCCCTACCATGCCCACTGACCACGTCCCCATGTGTCACATCTCTGTGGTTCCTGTACCCCTCCAGGGATGGGGACTCCCCCTCCACTCTGTGTGAGATACATACGAGGAATTATTCTCTGAGTAGCTGACATTTTATCACCTGTTTCAAGATGGGAGCTGGATGGACCTGGTGGGGGCAACCAATCCTTCAGGCCCACCAGTGACGTGCCAACAGCACTTACTGCCATCTCTTCTGCTCCTTCAGCTCTTCTCTTAGTCCGCTTCAGCCACTAAAAATAGCAGCATGAGACTGGAGAAAGGAGGGGGACGGAGAAAAGAGAGCACAGCCCTTCTACCCACCTGATAATCACCAGTCAATACGAGCCTCAGTGCTCCCCTCCATCAGATACACAAGCTGTAGGCACCTGTCTGCGCTCACAGCACACTTGGTGGCATCTCACCAGCACAAAGATGAGACTTGAAACCTCAGGACCACTGAAGCCAAAAGGAAAACCCCCCAGTGACCCCACTCTTTTTCTCATGGATCTCTGAGGCGTTGGGATATGGCAAGGAATGGGGATGAGGAAGAAACCAAGGTTGAACTGTTCCATTTAATCTCAATCTGTAAAGAAAGGTAAAAATCTGTAGTGTTCTCTTGGAGTCGAAAGCACAATGACAGTTTTCTGTTGGAAGAGATTTTGGCTCGTTTACAGCAAGAAGTTGGTACTACATGAGAAACACTTAAAAAATCGGAGATCCAAGACCATATTTTCGTCTGCTGACGCTGCAGTGATGTTTGCATTACTCTTCAATGGGGAGGTGTCAGAAAAGCATTAGTACGTTTCTAGCTGTGCGCCAGGCAGACAGGCACAGTAAAATAGCTGTTTTTTAACTTGTTCTCATCAACAATGCCAAAGTTACTGCTTGTTTTTCTCCACCCCCATGAAAGAATTTATAACCACTGCAGTAAGCCGAAGTTGCTTCAAGTTAAAAAAGCTGGGTTTAATTCCAGCACTGACGGAGAGCTGCTGTGTAAAAGCAAAGTGACTTTCTTTGGGTTCTCAGAAGAATTTCTATTTGAAAATCGGAGTGGTGGGGATTTTTGGCCCCTTCCTCTTAATGCTATAATTTAAAATTGTGATACTGCATAATTCTCATGTTCAGAAGGTACTTGGGGAGAGGTAGGAGCACATCCCCTTGTGAGCAGCCCTGAGAGTAACACACAAACACAGGACCAGTGACAGAGCTGGCGAAATCTCTTTGGGAGTGCCAAGCAGAGGTTGTGAATGCCATGGTGCACACTGCTGGTGTCAGACCACACAGTATCCAAACCAACCTTGTACTGAGCTGTAACCACGTCCTTATGTCACAGAGGACTTGGCTGACATCTCAGCAAAGAAAACCAAATCTCAATGTGTGTGACATCCCAAATCCAAGCAAACACCCCTGCAATGGCACCTGAATGAAGGGTTCTGATTCGTTTTTATTTAAAAAAATTAAAACCAACTTGTAAAAATAAATAAATGCGCTTCATAAGTGAATCACCAACACTACCAGACCATGCCAAGAACTCAAATATCTCGACTACAGCTGTATGACATTCCATGGCTGTTCATGAATGGAAGAACATGGAACTGAAGAACAAGGAAATGAAACTGGATTTCATTTCAAAGGACTGTGGTATAGTTCATTTCACTCTCCTTAAAGCTTAAAGAGTTAACAGATTTCTTCTATCTTACGTGAGGGGCACTTCTGCAGTTCTGTTAGCACTCTATCCCTGGAGATGTTCGAGAACCACGGAGAGGTGGAACTTCAGGACGTGGTCAGTGGGCATGGTGGGGGTGAGTTGGGGTTGGGCCTGGGGAGCTGGGAGGACTTGTCCAACCTCAATCATTCTATGATCGTATTTTATGCTTTGAATTGACTGTGACATTTATTTCTGCACCCCCAAACTGGTGTGCTCTGGTTCCCCTCTGGGATTACAGACCCTGGCTGCTGTGCTATCTTTCTTCTCAAAGTTTCTACGAAATGCACAACCAAAATTCCCACATGCTGAACTATGTCAGCATGCACCGAACTTTAATCACTATAATAAACACAATTTTAATTTATATTTTTCCGTATAAGTTAGATCTTGCCTACACACAGACTTGCACCATTTAATTACAGAGATTTAAACAATATAAACCCTTTCCTGGATGTACTCATTACAAAGCTAAGTTCCAACTCATTCTCAACAAGCTCAGCAGCTGGGCTTACACAAATAGGAGAGCACCTGCACCAAGGCTTGCCCATTCAGACAGACAGGTCATTAATCCCCACCTAAAATCAGCCAGAGCCAGCTGAGTGCTGACAGCTTCACCAGTTATTTTCTGACCACAAGTCCCAGGAAAACGTTCTAGATCTTTTTTTCCTAGAATCTTAGGATCACAGAACCACTAAAGTTGGAAAAGAACACTCAGATCGTCTAGCCCAACTATCAACCCACCCCCACCATGCTTGCTCATCATGTCCCCAAGGTTCTATGATTCTACCAGTGGGCACAGTAGGGATGAGTTGGCTTTACACTTGGTGATGATCTTATTGATCTTTGCCAACCTTAACAATTCTATGATTCTGCCACTCTGAAGCAAGCATCAAAAAACACTCACTGGGCACCAAAGACATCAGGACTCTGGAAACAGAACTCCCATGACAGTGTACTGATTTTTGCTCGGTGGTGCCACGATGATTAGGGATTTCTTCTCCATGAAACAAACAGAAGTTGAAGGAGTTGGAAGTACAGTGCTAACAGAAAGGCAAACCTATGAGAAAACCTTCGAGCACGTAGTGCAAAGCCTGTTCTGCCCAGACTGAAGGCATTTGCCTGTGCTCTTTTTAATTATTCTGTGAAATTTTAATGCTGTGAAAGGAGAATGCACTTCAATATTAGATTTCAAGATTAGGAAGATTAGATTAGAATTCAAGATTAGATTGCCATATCAGACATGGCAAAAGGGTGTGAGCTGATAGCATGACAGCTGCTAACATCAGGAACACACAACAGCATGCACAGCTGCGACAGAAGTACCAACTGACACAGGAGGCAAGGAAGTGGGTTGGTGGTTGGACTCCACCATGATGATCTTGGAGATCTTTTCCAACCCTAACAATTCTGTGATTCTAGGAAGCAGGGAAAAAAAAAAACACATAAGCATCTCAAACTACGTTCATGACCATGAGGGCTCTGATTAAACCGGTACAGCTGGTGGGATGTTCTCTTTTGTGAAAACGTGGCCTTCTGACTGCGATCAGTCCATGAACCCAAATGTCAGCCTCCAGCCAGCAGCTGGCATTGCAAACAAGCTTTCCTACATGCTGCAGAAGAGCAGTTATCTGCTGGCTGCTCCCTTGAAACCCCGAGATAACAGGCAGGCTCCAGGCACTGCTGTGCTGCTCTCACGCCGAAAGCACACACACACTGCACCAAAGGGAGGAAAGGCAGCCTGAGAACTTCACAAAATAAAAATAAAGGAGACCAATTTTCACCTATCACTGTGATCTCTAAATTGCCTTTAATAAGCTCTGCAATAAAGCAGGGAGCCTGGGATGCGGCTGCTCATCCGCGAGGAGACAGCCCTATCTCCAAACCACGGCTGCTGCTCTGTCCCAGGCACATCAACTGCATTTATCTCCTCCTACATACCAAAGAGAAACAAGCAGCTCTTGATTTCAGCACCTGCCCTTTATCTCTGTGTTTTTGGAAAAATCTTCTACAAGGCTAATTATCCAGCTTGGACTTTCTGTGCCTTCCGCAGCACAGAGCTAAAAGCTTAAAATAACGTTCATTAAATCGTTTGTCTTCCACTGTAGTCGTGTTTGCTCCAGGACCGAAAGGAAAACAGGATTTGCATCCCTTATCTCCCTACAGTTGTTTGCAGACACAGGCCCACATACGTGACCTGCTGCTAACACACATGTCCCTTCTGTCACACAGTGTTTCCCACAGGGAAAGGAGCACTGGGGTGTGCTATCGCACTGATAAGCTCCATTATGCAGATTGAGATCATGGTGGTGAGTGCAGTTATTTTTAGGTTACCTTTACTCAGACTCCAGATCTGAATGCACAGAACGCCTCTTGAATGCTCACTTCCTCAACAAAAGCCAAGATAAGCAGCAGGAAAACATTCACTGTATTTATCTGTGCATAAACTGAGTACACATACATGAGAAAAAGTACCATTGTTTGGGTTGCAGAGAAGCAAGGGAGTTAAAACACTGCTTGACTGCTTGTTTTTCCAAATGAGGACCTCCAGCACATCCTCCAAAGAGCTTAAGTTGAAGATGGCAATTTCTAGGAAGCAGCAAAATCATAGAATTGTCAAGTTGGAAAAGACCTCTAAGATGGAAAAGACCTCTAAGATGACCACAGAGATCACCTAGTCCAATCTAGACTTAGAATCAACCACGTAGAAACACTACTCCTTTAGAGCACCTCAGCACCCAAAGGGAGATGGGGAAGGGCCTGAGAGTATGAGCAATGGAGCATGAGCAGTGGCCACGGTCCCTTGGTTTAAGGGGAGGTCTCATGGTGGCCTGCAGCTCCCACACAGCCCTACAGCCCCTCATGGCCCTTCAGCTCCCTTGTGCCCTACAGCTGCCAGAGCTCATGAAACATCTGTACTCTGCTCTGAGCCATAGGATTTGAGTTTAGGTGGTGCTGTGTAAAGCCAGGGATTGGACTCAGTGATCCCTGTGGGCACCTTCTAACTTGGGACATTCTGTGATTCTGTAAAAAAGCAACAACGGCCTGAAAATTACTTAATAATTAACTGAAAAGCTGATCCAAAAACTCTCAAGACTAAACTCCATCACTCTGCACTCTGTAAATCCACATGGGTCATGTCAACCCTAATGCAACCCATCATTCCTCCATATATTCCTGAAGTTGTCTTGATAGCAGCCAGCTCCCTGAATTCACTTCCCTGAGCTAGCCATGCCCAAACCAAAGTCTTTTAGAGAAAAGTCCTTCAGTAGGCATCGTTGGTTGGTCAGTGCAGCAAGACAGCCTCCAGCTCACACACAGGAGCTCACTGAGCCCATTGTGCATTGAGCCAATGTGGGTAGGGCTTCTCCACCCATCCAGACATGCCCAGAGTGTCATTACAGACACGAGGATTAAAGCTTTCTCCTCTATTTAGCTGCTGAAATTCCTCGGAGCTGCCAGCACTGTTGTGCAACTCTATCTTTAGTCTGATCTTACTGTGGTTTTGTCAAGCTTTGGAAGAGCTTCCCCTTGAAACCTCAGAGACTGCAATGGGAAGACCTGAGAAACGAGGAGACTTGGAAGACCCCTACAAGAGAAGGGCAGATGGCACTAAGGCTCACCATGTGATGTCTACAGAGGGGAACTGAGTGCTATTCAATAGCAAAGTTATTACAGAGAAAGGGAGTTTGTGCCTCTACAAATTAATGCAGCAGTTCCAGATGCAGGTCAGTGTCACCAGCTTTCTTCAGGCAAGAAAGCAACCAATGAAAGACCAAACCATTGGTGCACACAATGTAAACTTGAGGGGATTTCACTCCTGAAACAACACTTCCATAAATTGTGGCCTAACACGAAAGTCCATTCTTCTTTTTTTTTTTTCCTAAGCAACAAACTCATTTACTAATGGCTCTGTCAGCAGGTCAGCAGTCACTGCAGTCCCTTAACAAAAGAGCTTTCAATTATTTGCACGTATGAAAATGCTGTCACAAAAAAGCAGCCCATTTCTTCCAAAGTAACTCAGCCTGGCCGAGTCACTGCACACACTGCCTCAGGGACGCTGGGAGCTGCAGGAAAGACACCATGCATGCAGCCAGCTGGACAATTCCCACGGGGCGTTTCAGGATTACCAGGGTATAAACTAATTACTGCCATTGCCAGTGGCCACGTGTACTTTGCACTTCTCATCAGATGGCATTTTCCTCAAGTTATCACAAAAAAACGAGGCTTGAGAAGACACTCCTGCTCTCTTATCACAGAGTAAGAACAGAAATGGCTCTGCAGAGACCAGGAAGTATTTAAAACATTCTTGGCACAGTGGAGAAGCAAACACTGTTGTTTGTGTTAAAAAAAAAAAAAAAAAAAATAACAAACAGCAAAACACCATATTGCTCCCATTTACTTCCTTACCCACCTGCACAGATTTTTATCACAGCATTTAAGCACCACGCAGCCCATCATGGATTTCAGCCTCACAAAACCCATCGAGGCACTGAATCCCTCCTGGATCTGAGGCTCTCAGAAGACTCTGGAGGCTCTGCTCAGGATTACGCACAGCTTATCACTGCGCTGACCACCCTGAACTGATTTCCAGTGGGATGGTTTATCCATAACTCAAGACTGAAGCCCCCAGAATTCATCTGCGTACCATTTTATACAGACCACATGGAGACGTGGAACACCAAGGAAAGAATGTGCCAGTAAAAATGAGGATGATGACAGCCTCGTTACATCTGAATGGGCAGAGAGGTGAGACCACACGTAACAGATATGATGAAGAAAATCTCTGCCTCAGCAAATCCTACTTCCTCCACACTTCAATTTAATGACTGATCAAGAAAATTCACCCCAGCATTTAGCACAAACTAGCGCATAATTAAACCACACAGATATTGCGATCAACCACGGGGTCCCTCATCCACTGCTACTGACGTTCCAGTGTCACAGATACAAAGTGTGTGTATGTAATTAACTGGAATAGCATATGTTAGCTGATGAGCCGAGCACTTACCCTGAGCCTGTCCTTGGGCAAAGCCACAGCTCCCTGCTTGATGATCTCCAGAACGCGCTCCACCGACAGGTCAGCTCCGGCGTGCTCCAACCGGGAGCTGAAGAAACTGATCACCTGTGATGGAGAATCAGAGCACGTCAGCAAACGGGAGGGATCTCTGTATCGATACACACACAAAGCCATTGCTTTCTTCTCCTGGGTTGATGTCTCTGCACTTCTCAGAGCAGTACGCTATTGCTGGGCCATCATTAGGTACACTCTGTGGATGAGACACTGGCCTAACTGTCAGTGTTCTGCAGGTATTTTTAAGGGGTAGATGAATTCACTGTTGAACACATTCAGCTGAATTAGTCAAATAAGGTTTTCAAACACTGCACACATCAACATTCTTCAGCTCTTACCTTTCTCACACACACGGGACTTTCAAGGCATTCCCATTGACTTTCTGTAGTTTGGGCCAGAAATTTACTCTAGTTTTCAAGTACTGAAGCAAAACTCCTGTATTTACAATATCTACTCAACAGGGGACTCGAGAGCACCCGTTAAACAACTTCAAGGGTCTACAGGACTCACTTGGTGATTTTGTAGCATCCAAACCCATGGCAACTGGAAAAAAAAAGCAAACCCACAAAGCTGCCCTTCTCCCCAAATGAGCCATCCTCCATGAGGCAAATCCCAGGACCTATACACTCCCTCTCACTGTTCTCCTGCATTTCTCCCTGAAGAGGCCAAGCTGATCTTCCCCAGGCATCCCCCTCAGCACTGCTTTTGCATCCCAGCTGATCCTTGTAAGCACGCCACAGTTGGGTCAGATCAACTTTCATCCCTCTCTAAGCCCAATAAGTTACAACAGCAGCCAACATCCCACCAGCAGTTCTCCACTGGGGACATGAGAAACCTACCCTTCCAGAGCTCCTTTCATTGCAAAAGAGCACACTTTGGGAACCCCATCCCCTCTTCTAGAGGAGATCTGAGTGATGGATATGGGGCAAAACTTAAATCCCTCAGGTTCTTGGAAGGCCCCAAATAGGATGGTTGGAGCCATTTTGCACTGTCCTTGGCAGCCTGGTTGGAGCCATGCACAGCACCCACTGTCTGCACACACTGCTGTTAGGTTTCCTGACTTGTAGCCTTGTCTGCAAAGTGGCAGTGCCCACAGGTGCCCAAATTACAGCCTCGTCACACCAACTAATCTCTGCTAATAGTCCCAAGTAAAAGGGGGAAAAGTATATTGGCTGCAAAATCTATTTGTTCTGCAGCAACTGGCAGCTGGAGCCAGAACGCATTAGCCTAATTGCACCTCCTAGCTCAGCTGCTGCTCACAAAACAAAGGCAGCTGATGGCATGACTGCTTCGTGATTTGGGCTTGTTGGTCCTCTCTTGCAATTCCAAAGCACTAGCCCTCTTTTTGGGCAGCTGGATCTCAGAGCAACTTTCTCTAGATACTGTGAAACAACTGAGTGGAACAGGGAGAGATGTTTTGGTTCTGTTTTATACAACAGAAACACAGCAATCATTCGATGAAAAATACAGGCTTGACCTGCTTGGCTCTCTTGATATTGCCATGGTCGAGTAAGGCAAGAATCCCCTTCCCCTGGCTGATGCAGCAGGGTTTGCATCCTTACAGGCAGGGACGGACTGCAGAGCTGTTGATTGCTAGTCCTTGCAAAAAGCAATGGGGTAGGAAGATTGCTGAGTTCAGATGCAAAGGTTTTGCTAAACCACGAAGGCAAAAATTAGTGTTAGGCTTTAATCGGAAGGATAAAACACAATCATCAAGTGTATACATAAAAAATGAAG
This sequence comes from Lagopus leucura, assembly GCF_019238085.1. Taxonomy (NCBI): domain Eukaryota; kingdom Metazoa; phylum Chordata; class Aves; order Galliformes; family Phasianidae; genus Lagopus; species Lagopus leucura. The sequence goes on from NW_024962253.1 coordinate 7,836,238, forward strand.
GGAGCTTGCAGATGCTATCTGAAATCTGGTGACTCCTATTTTAGGAAGCCAAATGCTCCACTCTGGGCCATGTTTTAAAGATTTCTAGTGTTTTAGAGTTACAGATGTTATAGTCCAGAGAGCTCCCAATATTTGCACAGCATGTTACAATTACACAGAATTCTGAACTGCTGTTTTTGATGTGCAGACTGAAATTAAAAATATCCCCTTAAATAATAATACACATCTCTAATCTTTGTCTTTCTTCTTCAGACAAAATGGAACTGGAGTTCCATATCGAGTTCTTTCTAATCCTGATAGCACAGTACTGCAATGAGATATGGTTTAAAAGCATATCTTTTATATGGAGAAAAGCAAGAGATGTGTGATAGACAGGATATCCCAGAAGAGGCATTTGCTTATTGCCATTATATGCAAAGGCACACAGCGTGACTACCACCCCTGTATGAACCAGAGGATGTGGCAGGGTGGAAGAGGAGTCAGCTGAATGCCATCTCTTATTCAGATCTGCAAGCCTGAGAGCTCCCAGCACTTGCCAACTGGTGACAGGTATATTCTTTAGAAAATCTTTTTTTTTTTTTTTTTAACATCCTTGCTTCTGTAACAAAGGAGCTATTTAAAAAGGCAGTGTGCTCCCTTGGAAAGCTTAAAATAGTTTTAGAATGTAATTGGTGTTATGCTGTAACCCTGTATTAAATACATTTGGGGAGGAACTGTAACAGTTTAAATTGCTGAGGAAAACCTACATTTAGCTGTAACAAAGGAAAGGGCACGCTGCTTTCTGTGGGAGGCTGGCAGGTGGAAGGACCTGGCCACCAGGGTTTGCCTGGTTCTGGACAAGCAGAAGAGGTCTCTTATCTGTCATAGAATCACAAAATGACTGGATTGGAAGGGAACTTAATGATCACAGAACTACTGAATGGTTGGGTTGGATGGGACCCTGAAGTTCCCCAGACCCACCCCTGCTGTGGGCTGGCTGCCCCCAACAGGTCAGGCTTGCCCAGGGTCCTGTATGGCCTGGGACACCTCCAGGGATGGGGCACCCACAGCTTTTTGGGCAGCAGAGCTCTAAGTGAGGATTCACCACTCTGAATGAGGAGTTTCCTCCTCACATCTGACCTAAATCTTCCTTCTTTTAGTTTAAAACTCCCAAATCCTTCTCCATGGGGCTGCTCTCAGTGAGTTCTTCTCCCAGTCTGTACTCACCCGGGATTGCCCTGACACAGCACCCTGCACTTGGCCTTGCTGAACCTCATTAGGTTCATGTGGGCCTGCTTTTCAAGCCTGTCCAGGTCCCTCTGGATGACATCTCTTCCCTCTGCTGTGTCAGCTGCACCACTCAGCTTGGTGTCATCTGCAAACTGCTGAGACTGCACTCCATCCCATCACCTGTGTCACCCTTAAAGATGCTGAAGAGCACCAGTTCCAAGCAGACCCCTGAGGGAACCACTCATCACTGCACCCACCTGGATGTAGAGCCACTCACTGCAGCTCTCTGGTTGCAACCATCCAACCAATTCTTTATCCTCCAAATAGTCCAGTCCTTCGAACCCGTTCCTCTCCAATTTAGAGGTAAGAATCAACATAGAGAGGACAGGTATTTCCCACCTCCAAAAACAATAAAAAGGTCAAATAAAGAAGCATACGCAGCCCCGAAACAAGGGATCACCCACCAGATCTATGTTCTGCATGATGTCCTGGAAGGAGGGATGGGTCCGGAATTGCTCAAACAGATCGCGCTTGTAGAGCAGCGCGTACACCAGGTTGGGGTTGTGGTGGAGGGAGTTGGTCAGGCAGGAGTTGATGATCTCCAACATCATCCGGATCACCTCCTCAATCACATTCAGGTCTTGTGCCTGCAAGAAAGAAAGGAAGGTGAGTGTGCCCTTTTCCATTGTAAAACGCATTGGTTAACAAGGACAGTTCACAGCGACCATTACTAACAGAGCTATTGGCTGGTCAGTGTCTCAATGGTGAGCTAATCCAGCGTCCCTGAGTCCTGGCAAAGAGATCTGTTTTCTCCTGAAATCACCAAAATTTTATCTGAAATGCACAGTGTTCAGCTGCATGGCTTTCTTCTCTCAGCCGGAGCCACTGCTCGTCCCAGTGAGCAAATATTGTAACCAAATTCATTGAGGGTTAAGCAATCTTGGTCTTCCAACATATCAGCATACATTAAATTCAACACATTTTATGTTTGGTCCGTGTCAGAGAGGAATAAGGTCCCTCCAGCACATCAAACAACAGGCTGTGAGACCCTACAGGGTTGCCAGGAATGTGAATCTCATCAACAGTTGAGTTTTTTGTGCGGTAGGAGCACTGAAACCATTGGCATCTACTCTTACTACTTGCAAAGCAGTCATTTTCTGAGTTATCACTCAGAAAAGGCATGTAAGTACCTCATAATGAGGCCATGCTTGTGACAGATTTCTATTGGACTCACAGGAACATTAGGATTGGAAAAAACCTCTGCAGTCATCGAGTCAAACCCCAAATCATCCCCTCCATGCCCGCTTTGAAAACTGTTTAGCAATGCTGCCTGTCTCACTGTGGAGGTTACAGATTCCTTCCTGAATGTGAGGATCTCCTTTTTCAAGACCCAGCCTCAACCACTGGAATTACTGCTGTGCTGACACTAACAGTGCTGGCAGAAACCCTCACAAACCAATCACTGCAGCTTCACCTGTCCATAGGATTGCATTCTCCTTTGACTGAAGCAGTTCAGAACACAGGTGGGTCCTCTGTAGCCTTCTAGTTTGAATGCTGTGAAATAGCATCCCACTTAGATGCCATTAAATGCAAATAATGCAAAGTACTGGACAAAACCTGGAACAGCTGCTTCAGCTGGAATTTGAAGAAAAACCAAGATCTGCTAAACTCACAGGTCAAGCAGAATCTGCCCATGGACTGGCAGTTATTTCACAATAAGGTATGTTATGGTGGCTTTCAAGAAGCTCTGAGCAGTGCCTTAGCTCACTTTTCAACACAGCAGGATGACCCAGTGACTGAGATACGATCCTAAAACGCATAGGATGTTTACGAATCTACAGCCCCGTGTACCTCCCCTACACAGTGGGAACACAAAGCAAGGATGCTTCCCAAAATCACCAGGTTGGCACCACGCGCACATATGAAAAGAGAAACTCTCCCACCACTGCAGCACAGGTGCTCTTACAAGCATCTGAAACCAGATGCTAAAGTTAAAAGGATGCTTCCCTTCACTGAAGGCTGTAAGTCACTCAGAGCTGTTCAGCTGTTGAACAGCCGTCCCTGTGGTCTAAGAGCACCTTGCACAAGGAATGGGATTTGCTAAGAATGAGCTCCAAAAAAACAGACGCGGGACTGAATCTCAGCATCATTATCTGTAGAGCTGCATGCTCCTATAGTTAGCGATTACAGAAGAATCTGCAAAGGCTTACAAGTTTCCAAAACAGGCGAAAACAAGCAGAAAGCTTAGGATGAGACAAGAGAAATGCTGGAAGAGCAGATAAATGCTGCGTGCGTTTGTTGCTCTGCGTCCGCAGTATCAGGGAACGACACCTCCACATGCAGACACTGCGCCAGGACAGATAGAATGAAGGTTACAAAAACGTCTCGCTCTTGGAGAGAAAAAAAGTTCATCGCCCTGCAGATTGATTCCCTGAGCACAGCTGAAATGCAGAACACGGATGACCAAGGCATCAGCACAACAACCCTGCAGGAATATTGCTGCACAGGCTGCTATAGGAAAAGCCAGATATTGATGTTGGAGAGGACAGGTAGGTGAGTTTCTACCTATTAAGCAGCAGTTAGAAGTAGTAGCACTTTCCCATTGCTTATAATTGACAAATTCACTATTCACATTGCAAATAATTGCAGTATTCCTTTACCAAACAGCTCTCAGGATGATGCCTGCAATGACTGCAAGTCTGCCCCAGTTTTTTTGTTTGTTTGTTTATGCCTTTAGAGATAATTGTGTCCACCATTACAGGAAATGTGGAAGCTAAGGGCTGATTGCCAACTTTCTGAGATGGAAGCCCAAAAGAAATGTAAATTTCCATCTGAGATGGAAACCTCCATAAGAGTGGGAAGGAGACGCAGGCACAGCGCTGCCATTACTGCTGGTAACCACAGACAAACCCTCATGTTTCCTCTTATGGGTAGAAATTAGATGTAATCACTTCTCACAAATATCCCCATTTTCCAACAGAAGGAGCTAGGCAAAAGGCAGAAGCCTGCTCGTGTTCTGGCTGCACGTGGAGCAAGGCAGCAGCCACAGGCAGAGAGCAGCCTCGCCAATGGCTGTGTGTCTCTGTATTACTCTTCTGACCATGCTGTTATATCCCCATCGCAGATAAAGATGAGCCAGGCACAGTTCTGGGCTGCCTGTGCCTCTTTGTTAGAGGAAAAAGGAACAAACAAGTGATAGTGGCTGCCTGGAAACAGGCTGACACGATACAGAGGGAAACACAATGAGGGCAGAAATGAGAATGTAATCTGCAAACAAAGAACAAAAACAAAACAACAAGAAACCAAAACCCATACCCCAAAATGTGAGTTTGATAAACACTAACAAAAAACACACTGATTGGAAGCAAAAAACTAAGGCAACCCCTGGGGAAAGCTGGAGCAATCCTGATCCACTGCTGTCCTTACTGAAATACAATAAATAGGTAATGATGCCCTGATTCCAGAGAATTCAAAGGCAACTCTCCAGCTTCTCAGTGTTGATCATTCTTAGGAGAAAAAAGGAGGGCTGTCCACGTGGCATTCAGGTTGGATTTGGCAGACTGCTCGTGGCAGTGCTGCCATGTCAGTGAGAGAATACCAAGAGGAAAGGTGGAATGAAGGTTGCAGCCTTACAGTGAATGGCCCTTCTCCAGGTCCATGACAACACATGTAATAGCTTAAATGAGATTCTGTCCCCTCTACTTTAGTGGCATGTATGCAGCACAATAGTCTTGGTTTGTTTACATCAAACCAAGACAGCTTTTGGCCATAATATTGAACGGTGGGAAAGTTAGGTATTGAGAGAGAAAATTTAGGGTTTGCATGGAAGCAAAACAGAACCATTCCTCAAAACTGAACTCAGTTTTGTCAAGCCATCCCATTTACAGCAGGAAAGTATCAAGCTGTTTCTGAGGACATGCAGGTACCTGTGTGAAGGTGCAACTCTGCAACTCTTTTACAAGAACACCCCATGCAACTTCATGCTTCTGCTCCTTTATAGGCAGTCTGTACCCAGCCCACTGCTCATCACCTGGCTACTTCTTCACTTCTTCCTTCTGTGCACTTACTCTTTCGAAAGAGTGCTAAATCTCTTCACACTGAAATACTTTAATTGATCCCCAGTAAGTCGGGCTCCCAAGTCAATCTGAAGTTTCTAGACACTGGGCTAGAATGCTGTGTTTCCTAAGCTATTCTGTTAGTAGGGCTTCTCTACTTTCAAAGGAAAGATGAAGCACTCAGATGGACCCTAATTGATGACACAGCACTGAAGTGATGGACAGACTCAGACCTTGGCATTTTTCTTAGACTGGGATTCAGTAAGGCAACTGCAGAAGGTGTTTTATGATGAAGAACTTTAGATAGTCCTGCTTTCTAGCATTTCATCCCAGCCCAGCACCTGGGCATTTGATTCCAAACTCCATTTTTGGGAACCTCCCATCTAATCCCAATGTTGAATTCCATGCTGGAAAGCCAAGGGTTGGAAAGCTTCCTTCTCCAGTGATTTGCAGATGCTAAAATGACAAATTTTGACAGGTCCTGTAAAACCGGGGAGGCAACCAGCACTAGGAAAAATGGCAATGATGATATTCATACTGTAGAAAATCCAAGTTAAACCTGTGAATCAGTATTGTTCTCAAATCACACTTGAAATAAGGTGAAGTCCTCTTGTTGCTGAAAGGAAAAGCTCTCCATAAAGATTTTCTACTTCTCCTTGAAACGAAGCAGATGAGGGCCACGGTTAGGGCTATGTGGGGATGGGTTGGGGTTGGATCTGGTGATCCTGGAAGTCTTTTCCAGCCTCTATGATTCTGTGATTCTACGATTCAGTATTCCCTAGAGGTATGTGAAGATGCTGTTTAGTTTGACTGGTAGAACAGGAAAGGATGAGTTTCACGTGAAACCCCACCTCCACCATCCGAGGGCAGGCAGATAATTGTGATACAGGCTTTAATTAACAGAACCTGTCTATCCTGAGCAGAGTTCATGGACTTTAAAGAAGTTACTCAAATGAAAAAGTTTCTTATTCCAGCACTCCACATCCAACATAGCTGTAAATTGTCACCAGGAGAGCTGTTGGGAGGTTTTATGCAATAACTACTGCTGCACGAACTGAAACTCCGACACTTCCTGATTTGTTCTTTAAATTGCACAGCACTTCTTATGTAATGTCCACATCAAGTCTCACATTTTTGCATTTAATATGTAAGCTTTACTTAATGAGCTGCCTAGACCTAAAAGCTTGCTCCTTGAAGATGACTACTGACGAACCCCTTGGAAGCAAGTGATTCTCCAAAAAAGGAACACCCCACATTTTTTGCATTATTACCCTACGTGATACTGAGTTGAAGTACAGAAGCCCTTATTTCTATCAGGAAGAAGACAGAAAAGCATAACATCTTGGAAAAAGGCAGCAAAGACCAATTAACAACTCCAACCAAACAGCTTTCACATTTTTTCTTCACACCACCCAAACCCTCCTCTGTGCAGTACAGCAGTCACAGGAATGTAATACATCCACCAGTGTTTATGCATCACCTCTGACTATATCCTATAATATCAACTATTTCCTTCACCCTTGCTACTGTATTAGGCAGTAACAACTATGGCACTCACTGCAACAGGTACATCTAAGAGTGTGTTTCTAATGAACCCATCACTGTCATCCAAGAAAATCACTCCCTGCTACAGACCTCACTATGGTGTCTAATTTAATTGAGAAAGCATAGAAACAAACTGAACAAATATCAACCCCTCACTAGAGCTGTCAACTGCAAAGAAGCCAAATTTAGAAATTCTGCACTGGCTCCTCACTGATTAAATGCTATGGTTCAGCATCTTTGCCAAGAAATTCAGAAACCATCACTGCCTTCCTTCTACACGTGGCAGTTTTGCTCCACTTAAAGTACCACTCTGAGCAATTCTGACTCTATGAGCAGAAACTTCACTGAGACAATGGAATCCACAAAAATAACCATGGACTGCACCAAGTTTTCATACTAATCCAAGTGGAAAACTGCTCACTATTTTGCCTGATAACTCACACTGCAGCCCAAGACCTCTGCCTTTTTGCCTTCAGGGTGGGACTGCTTTGGAAAAGGCATGTAAAACTTGTGATGATGGTGCACTGCTCTTTGCATGTTGTACTTTCCTAAGTGCTGAGAAGTTCACAGCACAAATTTCAGGTCCCTGATAACACTGATTCCCAACAGGCCCAAACTGTTTTAAGGTTGGGGATGCAGTTGGAAGACTAATGCAGATACACCACCAGTGATGAGACGGCTTCACATTCATACCGCACTCAGACTCAGTCTCATCAGCAAATACTTTGAAAATGTATGACAAAGATGTAAGAAAGTGATGGTATTAAAAGAAACAGGACGTGGTTAGTGGGTGTGCTGGGATGGGCTGACGGTTGGACCCGGTGATCTTCAGAGTTTCCTTCCAACTTTAGTGGGTCTATGATTCCGTATTAAATGCTGTTCTTACCACATTCCATCTTATTGTCAAAGAGCATTCCTCTCAACGTGGGATGTGGGTCCTGCACCCATTCTGATCACACAAGAGCTGATGAGCAGTGCTCAGCTTCCTGCTCATGTTCTGAAAGCACACAGCAGCCACAGCATTAATACGGGAAACTGAGACTGGGAAAAGCTGAAACCCACAGAACATAACTCTAGCAGTTTGTGCACACAGGTACAAATTTAAAAACCAGAATACAATCAGCAGATGACATTTTTCAGATTCTGAAGCAAAAAAGTCATAATAGAAATACGGGGAAAAAATGCATTGTCCAACAAAATCCAATTTCCTGAAGTATTTATGAGGACTCTTCTATTTTGGGACAAAATTGAATTTTGTGTACCCTGGTTTGTTACGCACAGTAGCGACAGACATAGATAAGATGAGAGATGGAGACTCACATAATGGGAAAAACTGCAACTCTTTCTTCAGATGCCAGCTTTTGGTTTTCTCTGCAATGCATATGTCCCTGATTTCTCTACCAGTGTTCTGAATGAGCTGCTGATGGGTAATTTGAAGACTTTTGTTTAGGTTGGTTCTTGTTCTACAAAATGTGACCGTTGGGTTCCTGTTCTGTAGAATGGGTGGTTGGTTCTTATTCTATAGAATAGGAAGGTTGGTTTCTGTTCTACAGAATAGGACGGCTGGTTGTCCTATAGAATGGCAGGACTGGGTTTTGTTACAGAATGGTTGGTTATAGGATGGTTTGTTCTTGTTCTATCGAATAGGATGGTTTGGTTTTATTCTGTAGAACAGGATGGTTGGGTTTTGTTCCACAGAACAGGATGGTGGGATTTTGCTCTACAGAACAGAACAGTTGGTTCTTGTTCTTAGCAATCCAATTAAGATCAAGTGCTTGGGTTATTACGCACATGAATACCCGAGTGCAGCAGACCTTGTACACTACATACCAGTGTTATTTCAAGAAAAATGAGGCAGAACACTGTGTCTTTGGAGATGTCCTATTTTTCACTGGCAGCCCACACTCACTCCGCTTTGGCTCAAGCCTAAGTATGTACAAGAGTTGTACATACCCCACATTTCAATCACACATCTGAATGGCACTAAAAAAAATCCTATACCTCTCCACTCTGGGGGAAAGCAGTGCAACCACATACATCTCCCAGCAGAGCAGGGGATCAGAGAACAGCATGACTGAATGAAGGTCACCTATCAGAGCCTTTTTTCCATAATGAACATTTTAAAATATATTTCCCTGAAGCGGCTTGATGTTTGGTATTTCATTAGCTGATGAGGAATGACTACCAGCTTTTTTCTTTCTTACATTTCTCTGACTTTAAAAAGTTAGGAAAAAAAAAAAAGTTAGCATTGACGTCAATTAAGCAACAACAATAATGAATCGACTTCCCATTGTTGCCTTAAAATTGAAGTTGCAGAGTTAAATGCTCCAAAGGCAGATGCCACGATAATGAATGAAAACTTAGGTCTTCCTTTATCCCAATGGATGCAGGTGTTAATATGCAATTTAATTACACATTTGTGCAACTATAATCACATAGAGTCTTTAAAGTGCTGTATTTTTACCTTCCATATCATGTCAAGAATTGTTACTTCCTGTCCAATTTCTGTATTCTTTTTCACTTCATACCAAGAGCATTTTTCAGTGTCACTGGCTGATTGCTTCCAAAGAATTCTACTTTCCTTCACACCATCATTTGGTCCCTTAGCAATTAAATAGTGTGACATTAAAGGTAATAGCCCCACAGCAAGACAGAGGACAGATACATTTTCAGTTGATGAGACTGTGTTAAAAAAAATGATTTTTTCATTATTATTATTTTTTAAAGCAACTGTAACCAACCAAAAACTGAATGGTTACTCCAGATGTGTGCCCATAAAATCAGAAGAAAAGTGGATGAAAACAGGAGGTGAGACATCAAAATCTGCAGTGTTTCACTGATGTCTCACATAGAAAAGAAGTAATACAAAATAATTCCAATTAGCATTAAGTACTGAACAGCCTGGAAGGGTGCAGATTTCTTTCTGTGTCCATTTCCTGCCCTTTACAAGGCTGAATATTTAAAAACAGAATTACTGGGATGTTTGTAACATATGGAAACATACTTCTGGTTTTTAAGCATTACATTTTTCAATCAAAACCTTGCTGGAGAAGCACTAAACATTTGGTTTACGACGTTGCTGAAATACATCGAAGCCACAAAAATAAATTGTGCTCTTTCCAAAAATGCTTTGGAGAACCATTGCACTCCATTTCTCTGTCTGCTGGTGGATGTTTGACAAAGCCCAACACTACAAACCACAGCTTCTTCTGAAAAGCTCTGCACAACCCGCGTGTGTGAAGTACTTGGCCTTCCCCAAACGGGTGAGGCCATCCGTGGGTCTGCTCCCAACATTTCCTCCTCTACTTTTTTGGCAGCAGGAAAACCATGTAAAGACCGTATCGATAATGATAAATAAACATAAAAGACAAAGATGCTCTGAAGAATGGTAGTTACTGTTTTTCATCCAAGCATGTCAAAATTCTCCATCACTCTGAACAGAACAAATGTTGTCTTACACAGGAGCAATAAGTGGTATTTACAGAAAGGCTTGTGAGGTCTTTCTTTCCTAATGGTGAGATATTGGACCTACAGCTTGTTCCACATCCTACCTCAGTCCAAATGCAGCACAAACAGACGCACAGCAGAAAATCAGTGCACGGGATCCTACTCTTCCTCTTTGCGAGGGATGAAGGGACCCTGGAACAGTGCTCCTCCATTTCTGAACCAAACTCTAGCAATGTCATTAGCTATGGTCACAGAAGATCCCCAACCCAGCCCACCATGCCCTCTGACCATCCCCAGGTGCCATCCATGGTTCTTTAACATCTCCAGGGATGGGGAGTCCACCACCTCCCTGGGCAGCCCATGCCATCTTCTATTTTATGAATGCTCACAGAAGTGGCCTTTTCCAAAACATTTATTCTGAGTACAAACACACAAGTCCTATCTTTTATACCCTTTGCTGCAACATAGCAGCAGCGCCCCAGAGCTTCACCTAGAGGTTCTTCCCACTTCTTCCAATTTTGTTCTCATAGCTCTGAACAATGAAAGATTTTTTGATCAGATGACCGTAAGATGCTGCTGCAACACTGCACGTTTTAAAATCAATACAGATAGTGATGCTCATCCTCATATTCCCAGGCGTTGAGAGGTCCTACTTGGAATAAAATTTAATGCCATCTGTGCACGTAACCCAATAGCAGACACCAATAAGCCAACCTTGTTCCAAACAAGGAACCAAGAACATCTTCTTGCACTGGCAAAGAGCAATATTATATATTGCAAGAGCAATATATTTGCTCCCAGATCCTCCAAGCACATTATCAAAAAGATGCAGTAATGAAAAACTGCAAAAAATAATAGTTGTTCCTACTACTATTAGGAAGTCTAATCGGACTGAACTTCACTAGCACGTTCAGCACAGGATTTTAAGGCAGCTTGTTCTCTCTGTTTAAGGATAATTTACACAGCTTTTTTCTCAGGAAAATTTCCAATTTGTTTTAAGGAAAGAACTGACAAAGAATTGAGACAGAACTGCAGAAATTTGTAATTACTCAGTACAAGAGCTTGCTTTAGATTTGGGTTCGGTTGATGATTTCAGACTATTCTGAAATGACTATTTTTTGATGGTATAAAAATAGGGGAATTATGTAGGAGAAATATTCTTTAAAGTAAAAGTACTTCATTTGAAGGAGGGTATGACTAATATTTAGAAAATGTATTTATAGCCTCTGTCTCAATAATAGAGTGGGGACAGGCATACCCAAGAATAACCTGATATGGAAGGTGTCACTTCTGCCCATGAGCCACTAGCTCAGAGTGATCAAAAAGAAGGTAAGTTGGTACAGGGTTGTCTTCTTACTCAGTACAGCCTAAACTGCTGGAACCCACACCCAAAAACAATACGAAGGGATACTGGTTTACCAGGTATCACACCTCAACAACAGCCTAAAAAACATTTTCTTGTCCAATCGTATTTGAGGTTTGTTAAAGTAGCCAACAAGAAGATCTAAAACCGTACACCAAGATGAATCTGTTCAGTCCATTAACAGTCCATACTCGTTAATGAGGAAGGCTTGGACTGGATATCAGGAGGAAGTTCTTTATGGGGCATCCACAGCCCAGCCACATCTGGGCAGCTGTTCCAGCACCTCACCACTCTCATAGTAAAGAACTTCTCCCTGACATCCAACCTCAATCTTCCCTCCCTCAACTTCAAACCATTTCCCTGGAGGTGCTCAAGGCCAGGTTGGACAGGGCCCTGGGCAGCCCAGTCTGGTATTAAATGTGGAGGTCGGTGGTCCTGCCTGTGGGGGGTGGGGTTGGAACTTGATGGTCCTTGAAGCTCCTTCCAACCTGGGCCACTTTGTGATTCCGTGATTCTATGACTAATGCAAACGAACAAAAAAACCTTATGAAGTTACTTAATGACATACGGTAATTGAGAAAACAGAGACAAAAATGGCATTGAAGAGACTTGGGCAGTGCTGCTGGTGAAAACTGGGTGGTTTCTGAGTTAGGAGAAAAGAAGTGACTTAGCTTTTCTTTTTCAGTGTTGATGAAATATGGACGTATCTCAATTAGGAGTCCTAATTTAGTTTGCTAAGAGTTTTCCATTCTGCCACGGGTGCACTCAATTCTACAGCTCAACAAGTCATACCCATTTTGTCTGCTCACAGAAGTTACCACAAGGCAGTATTTTTACAGACTACCAGCTGAATAACACTAATTGCATCACGCTAACTCCATTACAACTGACCAGTTTATTTGGAAGTGGGCTTAATTTCATTTCTGCATCATTACTGAAGTTATCAGATGATCCCCGGGAAGACGTTCAATTTCTTTGCAGTAGCACACAGTTATTGGAGAGCACTTGTGGCTGCTGGTGGGCCTCTGCCTTAAACTACTGCTTTAGGTAGTTTAAAAATTAATGTGTGCCACGTGCTGCATAGGCTGAAATCACTCATTTATTTCATGTTATCCTTTGTCAAAAAAAGTCAGCAACACGAGACACCAGGGCCTCATCTGGAATGCCAAACTCTTAAACGGAATGATTGGTTTGGTTAGTGTCAGAACAGGAGTTATATGGCAACGTGATGGTAGACACACATTGTGGACAAAAGGTTTTAGCCTACAGTTATTAATAATATGCACTTCCAGAACACTGACTTTGCTTTGGGTGCTCCACTGCATGCACATAAGGTGCAATGCATTCTTTGGTTCTATGGCACTACCAGCTTTCTCCACTGTAACTTAACTACATCCAGAAAACACAGAGACTGGGGATTTGTTCTTTTACATTTATGAGAGCCAATCCCGCAGCTCACAGACGTGATTTAACTACTCTTCAGCAATCCCAAATTCCTAAGATAAAAATGGAGACCTCTCTTGTACAAGTCCATTTCTTCCCAGGGAGGAAAGGAAATAGGGAAACCTTTCAACATCTCCCCGTGTACAGGAAGGAGATTAGTTTGGCTCTCTGCTAAAGAACCTAAAACGAAGGATTATTTCAGAAGAACTCACAGCTTTGAAGATAATCAACTGTAATAACAAGATACGAGTTACAAAAAAATCCTTTTTCTTGAAAGCACTTTGGTAATAGTGCTTTTTAATAACCCTCTTAATGGCCGCATTAGAAGGACCCCAACTGAAGTCATTCATCCCACATAAAACAAACATTGCTTTTTCTTCTTAGCTGTGTTTTACAAGCTGCATTATTTCCAGATGACGCTGGAGGGGCCCAAGAGTTTTGAGAATTAATGCTTAAGCACACAGCTGCTTTCTATTTACCATGTAAATTGAGGATAAATCAAAGAGGAATCTAAATATTGGGCTTCATTTGGTCCATTACAGAGCACTGACTGAGGAGGATACGAAAAAGAAATAGAAAAATCTCATCACACAAATGCAAAGTTTACTTCTCGTTACTAAAACCAGGGAATCATAGACTCACAGAATGGCCTGGTTTGCAAAGGAGCACAGTGCTCATCCAGTTCCAACCCCCTGCTGTGTGCAGGTCACCAACCAGCAGACCAGGCTGCCCAGAGCCACATCCAGCCTGGCCTTGAATGCCTGCAGGGATGGGGCATCACAGCCTCCTTGGGCAACCTGTTCCTGACGTGTGCAGAATTCCACGGCTCCATGTAACACTGCTCTGCTCAGCAGGTAACGTTAACGAGGTTGGGAAGGAGCCAGGGAAGGAATCACTGCACAACCACACACTGCTACTGCACACACGGCTTGCTGCATCCACATTCTGCATGTTTTCCCTTTGGAAACACGCACTCATTTCTATACCCAACTAACACAGAATCAACAAATTCGGGACAGAGTTTAAAGGATGGCTCTTCAGACATTTAGAGGAATGCGTTTGTGAGCACTATGGAAAGTCCAACTGCACTGCATTGCTTCCATTGCTGACAACTTTGTGAGTTGTGGTGTTTTAGAGATAGTCCTCTATGGGAAACAAAGATATCGGCACAAAATGGGTAATTGCTAGAATTTTTCCTAATTTCTTTTAGCTTCATCCGGATGGAGTTTGGGCTCCATTGCCACAAAGCCCCGGCTCCTGTGTTGTGTTAGATGATGCTGAAACAAGTGCAGAAACCTAATTAAAACTATGGTGCCCAATACACACCAAAGCCCCAAGGGATGATGCACGTCAAGCTATTTGAAACTGAAATTGTTCCCACCACTGGCTTTTCCTCTTTTTTTTTCTTTCTTTTCTTTACACTCATGCCTTAAAAACTGAAATCGGGAGAAACCACTGATACACATACCTACGTAACTTTTCTTTATATGAAAAGAAGCAACATTCTCCCACTTTCCTTGTTAAGTTAAACTTAAATTTTGTGGACTGTGCTTTCATTGAACCTAAAAAAGCCATAAACAAAATGGAGTGGATTCTTCTTATTTCTTTTTATTGGAGACTAGTGGAGATACTTAAGGACAGGGGAAACTTGACAGAAATGTATTCCACAGCTGTAATTGTTTCTACGAAAATAAAGCTCTCGTCCTTCCTCTGACTTCTTCCTGCACATGAATTGCACTGCACACAGCTCATAGGGGCTTTCTGCCTCACAGACCATGAACTTGATCTAGCCTTACAATGAAATAATTTGTCTTTTCTTACTAAAGCCCAGGAAACCTCAGCAAGAACAATCAGCTGGGTCAGTTCCTTATTGGGGTTCACAGCAAAAATACCCACAGCTTTGCTGTATGCCAGAGGGCTATGAAGAGCTGCAGTGCCATGAGGAGCTGCAGGGCCAAGAGGTCTCCTCTCCCACAGCATACACAAGACAACCCCAAGAAATATGGCGATGGGGGATCCCACATTTTTACAACTATCACAGATCAACAGGTATTAGGTCAAAAATCTTGCATTTACATTGAATAGCTAACTATGGCAGAAACGTCACTTCTGTTCAAACTGAGAAATTAGGATTTCTTTTGCTCTATGCTTGGACAGTGCTCAAACAGAGATAGAAAAAGAGAAAATCCTTCAGCCAACATAGAATCCAGGACTCCAGTCCATGATGTTATCTCAGTGTCCAGCTCCTTCGCTCCTCATGTTCCTTACAGCATTCTTGCAGTAATATAAATGCAAACAAACAACTGTTCTTACAAACAACATGAACACAGGCTTTCAGAAGCAGAATGTCCTTCAGCAAATGACATCTTGCTGCCAATGTTATTTAGACAACTGACAGTGCCTTACACTAAGTTGCCATGTGAGCAATTTGGAAAAAAGGCATGCATGGGAGCATGCATTTTTCTCCCAAAATACAGGCAATAAACTTCTGTGATTTTATTATCCCCTAAAGCAACCTTTCCAGCTGCTGCCCTTCTCCTCCCCTGCCTCCTGCCCTACATCATAAAAAGGAGAAGGGGAGTTCTTCCTCAGCAGTGCTTCACAAAGGGAAGTTTTCAGCTGTATCCACCAGTGAGGGGATGGGCTGATGGTTGGACTTGATGATCTTAGTGGTCTTTTCCAACCTTAATGATTCTATGAGTCTATGAAGTCAGTGTTAAAGGCGTCTGCCCTATTCTCAAGGTATCTGGACAGGTCTTGGTTGACCAAAAGCTCACGGTGTCTCTGAGCTTGGTGACTGCAGACTCTTGTGTGACACTGCACAGAATGAAGTGAGCTTGGATGTGCAGCTGTTAAAGCCATCGCCTCTACCAGCACAGCCTCCCTTTGCCGGGAAGCCCACAACTTTTCAGGGCAGATCAGTGAAGTGCCACGAGACCAAAGGAGGAGTCAGAATGCGCAGCAGTGTAATTGCTTGAGCTAGAAGCTGGCAGGAAATGGAGGTTAATCACCTCTGAGCAATGCAGCCCCAGAGCCTTATCAATCCAGGCAATCAGGAACACTGAACGCATCCCAAATATGTGACTCCTCACAGCTGTGGCCCTACATCATCAAATCCTCCTCAAGTTACCCACACGCACTGGGTAAGGGCATTCCCATGTTCATGCTGTTGCAGATGGAGGAGCTTTAAGCAGAGTGGGTCACCTTACAGGACAAACAGCAGCGGCATCCCCTGCCCCAAACACAGAGCAGAGAGAGGGTCCTGCTGAGACCAAAGCTGCTGATAAACGGAGGGTCAGCTCATGGGACAGGAACCACAGCCCTGCAATCAGCAGGGCTGCAAGGAGCTCCGTGTGAATTAAGGCATCATCAGGCAGACAGAATACACTGATCTGCTCCCTGAATTACAGAATGCTTCCAGTTTTCATGGTAGTGTCGGCAACAGCAACTAGAAGACAGAGGTTAAGAAACCTGGGTAGTTAAACTCATGTTATCAAACTGGAGTTTTGAGAACTCTAGTTACTGCTGTAATTTGATTACATCAAATTACCTTTGTTGGTACTCACGTGTTAGAGCGCTATGATATGTCATGTATCAGAGAGCCATGTCCTGGAATACAAGTCAACATCCGAAATAAAAGAGCTGTTGCATTTTCAACCTCAAAAATTGGGAGCAACCGATAGAACAGGACAACTCTTTTAGACAGTATTACAGAGAAACTTCAAAGGAGTAGAAACCAAAGACACTTGGGTAGTACAAAAAAATATTATTGGGATCCTTGGAAGAACCCTCGTTCCACTGAAGGTAGAGATTTTCCAAAAGCCCATGCAATTAAATCACAGAACTGTTGCCTATTCGTGGCAGTGGCTTAGCAAACTGAAAGGAGTGCTGTATGCATACAGCGCCCAGACCATACTGATGTGGCCCATGGATGCAGTACCCATCAGGGGCTCACCGGGAATTTCCAACCATTTTCAGGCATTTTAACACACTGTAGATGCCAAAGCCTTGTTCTTAAAAATGTTTCTAACCGTATGATTTTAATACCCTTCAATATAAACGGCTTGAAACCTCCACACTGACAGGGTGTCTCCCAGCTCTCAGGAGCTGCGGTTTTGTTTTGCCATTTGTGTCTTTTTTTTTTCAGACATTACATCACTTATGCAGGTTCTTGTGCGTTGGAGTTAGTGGTTACTGAGCTGTCACACGTTTTGATAAATCTTTGCAGACTTATGGTTGTACCTCTCATATTTTGGAGCATCTACTGCAACAGTGAAGCTCGATACTTACATAGTCAGGAAGTGGAGACTCATTGGAATCCAGGGAACCTCTCAAGGACTGCGTGGCTTGTTCCAGCACTTTGTTGTGCTTTTTAGACAGCAGAGAAAATAAACTGGAGGAGAAAGAAAAAAAGAAACATTGAAATAAAGTCACAATAGTGGTCTGAAATAGACAAAGCAATCAGAAGAGGTGGTTTACTACGCGCTCTAACGTGAATGTGGAGAGTTTTTAAACACAGTGTATAATAGTTACATGTATTGTCTATATAGACACATCTGAGTTAAGCAGCAGTGGAACTCGAATTGGAGCTATTCTATAAAATAAATTATATAAAGACCATCATATGTTTACTAATACATACTGTTTTCAAATTCATCTCGGCTTAAGTCCAGGAATAAAGCATTACATAGCTTTATAAATAACCTGTGGCAAATCAGAGGTCCATACGCACACTGAGAAATAAATGTTATTTCATGCATCTTGAAAAAAACAACACTCATAGCAATGGCCTTTTTCCAAATTCTACTTGTTTGACTTCATAAGCATTCCCACGTCGTTGAGATGGACTTTCACTGTGAGACACCACAAGACAGAACTGAATACTCAGAATCAAAGGTGAGCATTCAGGACCTCATCAGGCTCTCCTAGGAGGACTCCATGTGTTCTCTGAGGATTTAAAAACTGTTCTGATGAAAATAAAAGCAACCACCAACGACATTCACTCATGCCCAAAAGTGCATTGCTCCATGGGGGTTGGTGACATTATTCTTGGGACACGGCATCAGCAGCAGACTCTGTGCTCACCAGATTCAGTTAGAAAGGATTCAAGTCAGTATGATAAATAAAGTGGCTAATTACTGCCCCACTGTTATACTCTTGACAGCCACTGCCTCTTTGAACAGGAGGACAACTTCAGTGCTCTCAGAAAGCTTTTCTGCCTAAAGAAATGATGGTAAGGATTTGAGGAAGCCCTCTGTTTTCAACTTCAAATATAACACTGATGTCAAAACCCTTGCAGCTTTAGGCAGGAGATACTGATAGCAGATCTCAGTGCTTGTTCTCCCTCCTTCCAGCCAAGAGTTAGAGGAGAAAGCTTTTCCAGCACTTCTCAGAGGAAATACCTTGCTTCTGAAGCCCAGATCTTCTACCTTGAGAGGCAACTCAATAAATTCCACCATTTCTTGACGCCTTTTCAGTCAGACACTTCTTAGAGCAGAATAATAGCCTGCAGCACTTAAGACATCTCACTAACCCCCATAGGAGCCCTTTGGGGTGTCACACCATCCCCAAGTTCAGCCAACGTCTCCTAGGGCCAGGAACAGCTGACACCAGGACCAGTGACGTTGGTGGTAAACCCTGCTGGGATGGTGATAAGCTCAGCTGGACTGATAGGGAAGGAATGCCCCGTGACATTACAGAACAACTGTGTAAGGGCTGAGAAACATTTGGTGTTGTTAGGATAACGTGATGTACTTGACCTCATGAACGCTGGAATCGTAGTTTTTCCTTCATGCTGTCTAAGAAAGCCCTCACCAGAGGAATAAATCAAATGATGGAAATCTAGAATGATGGATTCCTGGAATCACAGAATCCTAGAATGGTTGTGTTGGAATACCTGGGACAAAAGTCAGCCCTCCACTAATTCACAACTATTAGCCAAAATCACCAGCTACAAATGAAACAGGGAAGAAGCAATGCAGAAGTAACTCAATAACAGGATTTCCATCTTCTACCCTCCTGCACCCAACTATTGCATTCACAGACTGAAATGCTTGCTCTAATCAAAATCTGGATTTGCAGACCGGTCCCTCCGCTGCACAGCAGTGCTGCTTTTAGGTAGGCTCAGATTTCAGAGATGCTACCATCAGCACCATCTAGTGCTGTGGAGATGGAACAATCAGTTAAAGCCAACCTGGTGATGCTCACTGGGGATGCAGCAAGGTTAAACCTGGGGTCTGTCTGCTCCAGAAGTTTATTCCTCAAAAAAGACGATGACAGAATGGTATGAAATAGGATGTCCAGCAAGCAGCATTTTTCACCAAAACGAATAAAGCGTTTTGGCTTTGCGTGCAATGTAGATATAAAACAAAACACTGGCATCAGATTTTGAATATTCAGTCAATCTGACGAGAAGAATGCACACACATCAGTAGTCTGCATTGAACTGGAACAACAAAGAGCAAATTCATCTTCTCTGGCAGAATGAAGAAAAATGGGAAAGGAGAAAGAAACAAAGAACAGTTCTTTATATCTTATTTTTGCTTCTTTTTTTTTTTTTTTTTAATTAAGTGCAATGTCAGTAAACCCTGAGTGGCTGGGCTCTATGTCTGAGCAGTGAGGGGGTGAGCTCTGCTATACATTGTCTTTGCTCTGGGGCTTCCCCTTGCCAAGTTTTGCTTTCTTGCCACAGCTCATTGACTTTGCAGCTGTGCTGAAGCACTTCTTTGTGGGAACGTCGCCCAGAATGCCAATATTGGGGTTAAAATAGCCAGTCTTCTTCCTCACCAATGGCTCATCCTTTGGAGAGAGCAGTTCCTTGGAGGAGTCACCCCAACATGTTTTTCAAGTATCAGCACAGCATTACTTAGAGCCACCAGAAGTCATTTCACAAAGTTTAACTCATGGAGGTCTTTGATCATGGGCAAACATTGCCTTCTAAAGGCACTTGGTTTGTGACGGTCACATCCTCAGCGTATGGAAGGCTTAGGGGTTATTTTTGATTATTCAGGCATGAAAAATGGAATTAAAAAATGGAAAAAATGCTTTACGTAAGATCAAAGTTGTTCTCCTCCCCATTATTGGGTAAGAGGGAAACCAGTGGCAATTCATGCACAGGTGGGCATTAAGAACGTCTCCAAAGCTGGTATAGATCCCAGATCAGCAAATCACATTGTGGGGAAGCTGAGCCAACAAGGATGACTTTGAGCTGAAGGAAAACCTCAACACAGAGTCACAGAATCATTCAGGTTGGGAACGGCTTACGAGGTCCCCAACCCTGACTCACCCCACCATGCCCACTGACCGTGTCCCCAAGTGCCACATCCCCATGGTTCTTGAACGTCTCGTTCTTCTGATCTTGGGAATTATGAAATCACTGATTTCTGAACTCCTTCTATAAAGATGAAACATTTCTAGTTAATTTAATACAAGGCCGAACCTCACCCACTAAGTGATTACAGACTTAATAGTAACGGCTGCTTAAATGCAAGTGATTTGATTATGTGCTATTTGCACACATAATAAAATTCAAACCAGTAATATATGAACTTAACACTTTCAAAAAGTCAGTTCCAAGCAGCCTGTGGATTCAAAAAATGCAAATAATGGGAACTCACTGAACAGCTTTCCTCTTGGTCCAGCAAAGCCACAAGCCAACAATCAATAAAAAATCCTAAGCATCTGCAATTTCTGCAGCAAATCTAATTTACAGCAGATTGAAGTGGCTTACAAACTCTGTTTCTCACGTATATAAAAAAAATTGCATGAATGTATAAAATGAAGCTTTTAAAACAGTTAATAAAAGATAAGGGAATTAAACTTTAAGGTTCAAGGTAAATCTGAAGACAGTATTTGCCAGAAATTGGCTCAAGGAGGGAAAAAAACAAAGACAAAAACGATGACTAAGTTTAAATATCATGATATTTTAATGCATATAAAGAACAACATAAACAGACTATTATTACTGGGTTAGCAGTTGAAAACAACAGATCTCTAAAGAACAATGCCAAAAAAAAGGGCATATGTCCCTTAATCGCTTCCATTACACAAAGAACAAAAGGTCATATGCATTCAGAAATGGCAAGCAAGTTATTTGCAGCAAAACAGTGACAGAACAGCTCATAAAGCCAGACAATTAAGCAGACGGTCCTGTTAACTCCAAAATACAGGAGTAAAGCAAAATGTGCTGTAGATCTCCTTGTGGCCTCCCACTAATTATAGTTTTAAACAGGAGGGAGAGCCACTTCTTTACTTGGTTTGATAGTACAGGACAAGGATGAATGGCTTTAAACTAAAAGAGGGGAGATGTGCAGCTCCCACAGCGGGGTGATGGAAACAGGGGATCTCTGAGGTCCTCTGCACCCAAGGTTAGTCTGTGATTCTGTGCCCCAACACAACTACATGCCAGTGCATAATAATGGAACAGCAGTCATGAGATTCATTCTAAACCGGCCTTGCCAAGCTCATTCAGCAACGAGACCAGAAATAAAACGCAGCGAGACAATGCCGTTATTGAAGCAGGTTTCTACTTGTCACTTTCATGACTTTGTTCCACATGGGATTTTTCATTAAGAAACCAGATTGACAAAAAGCAATACGGCATGTTTTAAACAAAGGGGAAATCAGACACCTGAATACTCTGAAAAATCCCCAAGTTTCCATCTTTAAATAAGTTTTCCCAGTTGGGTTACATTCTTGGCCCCTCTACCTGCCAGCAGCCACTGAAGGTTTGCCAGTGTTGCTGAAATACAGTGAGATAGAGATGATATCATTGGTACACATCAATGATAAAGAAATACTAAGGCTGAACTTTGTAAATTCATTGTAGGAACTTCAGGTAAAGGGAAAAGAACATTGGGGTTTTGTTTTGGTTTGTTTTTTGTTTTTTAATTTTTATTTCTTGTCTTTCAATCACAGAATCATTGAGGTTGGAAAAGTTCACTGAGATCATCAAGTCTAACGATTAAGCCAGCACCAGAGGAATTACAGACCAGGAGGAGGAATTAATTGCACGAAGTTCCTTTGGTCTGTGGTACGATGGAGGTCAGACAGTATGAGCCAAGTGGTCTCTTTTGGATCAGAGAACACATGCATTTAGGTAATGCCCTACACATTGCTGCATTAGAAGAGATGGAAAGAATCTGATCTGATGAAAAATCGGGTCAGGCACCAGCAGGTGCTCAGAGAGGTGGTGGAATCCCCATCACTGGAGATGTTCAAGGGCCATGGAGATGTGGCACGTGGGGACGTGGCCAGTGGGCACGGTGGGGGAGAGCTGGGGATTTGGGAGGTTTTTTCCAACCTTTATGAGTGTAAAGTCCTACAAAACCCTTTTGGGAAAAATTTCAAACCAGTGACATGTGCTTGGCATACGGATCTGTGGCAGAGATGACCCATTTGGTGGCTCAGGATTACAACAGATCAGAGCTCCCACTGCTCAGAAAACATTAGATATCTGCATAAACCCGAACAAGGGAAGGTTTGAAAGACACGCTTGACAAAGGTGCATTCTATACGTTCCAAGTGCAGCATTACCAGGGAACTAAAGCAACACTCAAAGTCTTTATTTGAAACTTGAGATTTCACAGGTTCTGCATCTTCTCAGTGTCCCAGTTCAGACTGTAAATAATTGGAAAGCACACAAACACCAAACACTATCTGGAGAGGAAAAACAGTCCCACAGATCACAAAAATTGATGATGAATGTTCTCAGACATTTCATCAATACCCTGAGCTGTTCCACCCTTATACATCTGCCAAATGTATTATTGTTCTCAATTTTAAAGAATTAAATATAAGCCATAAACACTGAAACCTCACATTACGTAAATAGTCCTTAAACAATAGGATTTTACAATGCCTGCAAGGATACCACAATTGTATTAGAAGACAAGCCCTGTACAGAGCAAGCCCTAAGAATGCCTTAGGTTTGAGACCTGAAGTCTAAAAGTTAAATCCACTCCCTAACTCCTACATTTTAGGATCACCTCTTTGGCTTGACCTAATGTTTAATGTATTGTAGCAAAAAGAGTGTCGTGACATAAAGACTGTACTTGTGTAATGACTACAACGTCTGAGCAAAGGACCTGACACAGAAGGTCACAGCAAAACAAAGGTATCCCAGCGTCTCATACCAAATGCAATAAATTAGTGCTAAATGGGAGGACTGTGTCCAGGCAAGTGCACCACTGGCACTTTGGCAGATGTTTGTGGACAATGGGGCAGTGATCTGTGACCACTTAAAGAACCAGGACACGGGACAAATCCATTTAAAATGAAGCAGAGTGGAGAGAAACCACCGCGTCCCCAAACGCCCATGTCTTCCGAAGAGACCTTGAGGCACTCTGCATTTGAATTATGCAAACAGTAATGACACAAACAGTGACAGAGGAGAGCCCTGGAGAATCCAAGCTTTATCCATGGAGAGGCTCCCAGGTAAGAAGGGCTGACTAATTAAGACATCAAATTGCTAGGCAGAAAGTAATTGCATACTTTATTTTATACCTTCCTCACCAATCCGGTGGCCTTCTATGATGCAGTGGAGGCTTCGCTGGACAGATGTAGATGTCATCTACCCGAACTTCAGCAAGGCCTTTGACACGGTCCCACACCACATCCCTATCTCTAAATTGCAGAGAGATGTGTTTGAAGGCTGGACTATTTGATGAATAAGGAATTGGTTGGCTCATCACAGCCAGAGGGCTGTAATCAATGGCTCTATACCCAAGTGGGTGCCGTGATGAGAGGCGTCCCACAGGGGTTTGAATGAGGATGGATGCCCTTCAATATCTTCATCAGTGACGTAGATGATGGGATTGATTGCACCCTCAACAGTTTGCAGACGGTGCCAAAGTCAATGGTGCAGGTGACACAACAGAAGAGTGGTGCCCCATCCCTGGAGGGGCCTGAGGCCATGGATGGGGTCCTGGGCAGCCTGAGCTGGCGGGAGGCAATCAGACCACAGCAGGGATGGGGCTGGATAACCTTTAAGGTCCCTTCCATTCTTTGGTATGATTCTGTGAAATCCCAAAGCATCACAAATGATCTTAATGCAATCAGGGTAAACAAACTATTTCCACCCCATCTTCCCTATCAAACAGCAAGCATTACAGTCTTCTAATTGTACAGTCCTAAACACCATCATAACAAATAAAATGTTTCAGGATATCCTTTGTTCAATACAAAAATTTCCCATTAATTTTAGAGTATACCTTGTCTTTCACTGTGAGCAGAGAGCTCTAAGTGATGTGCTACAAAGACGTTTCAAATTCTGCCTCCCAGGGAGAGGAAGAAATGTTCTAATTAATAAAAGCAGAAAGTCACCACGCACTTATGGCAAAAGCACACAAGCAAAGCCAGAAGCTACACAGAACAATTAATGGAGGCTTTGCATTAACAAACAGGATTTCCTGTTAAAATGGAATCTGAAAGACAAAGAGACTGGAAAAAACATGGAAGCAAGGAATTCAATCTGATGAGACAAAAGTAAATATTTACTAAAGCAACCCTAGAGTCCCATCTGCAGAGAATGTGAAACGTATTTTTCAGCTGAAGGCATGAATTGCTGGGCAGCTCATGGCCATTATCCAATGAATGCTTCCATGACCAAAGCAGTAAATCCTTCCCCTAAATACGGGTATGGATCATCTCATTCCATCTGGCATTCCAAACAGCATCTCTATACTTCTACATAAATGATGGAAATGGGAGAGGATGAGGAGCACTACCTGGAAATAATGGCATCTCACTAACTCCAAAACGAACTGAAGTATAAACTCAATAACCAGGCATCAATCTACAGGCTGATTATAAGGTTCATTCATAGCTCAATGTCCCTGAATTTGGGTTTTAAGGCATCAGTGTATTTTCCTTTCCTTCCTTAGTTTGCCCTGTTAATATTTCATAAGAAAACTGAATGGACAACAGGGTTCACAGTTCCTCTTTTCCATCCGCTTGCATTCAAAATAGGGAGTGCTCCATAGCTGCTGCAAAGAGACATTTGACTTCAATTAGGGCAGCAGAGCAGTGTGGGTGAGCACTGGGGGAAACTGCCAGAGAAAGTCAAAGAGCAACTCCCACCCAAAAAACAAAGATCCTGAATAACGAGACAACAAGAAAATTCAGAAGACCCAAACCACGGATAGGTCTGACCACCAAGAATCGCTTCCAAACTGTCCCGGAAGCAAAGATGGTCTTTCACATAACAATGGGACCTTTTCTATATTTCTTAAAAACCCAAAAGGGCAGAAAATCAGAAAGATTTCCACAATTCTTTATAATAAGGTCTGTTTTTCATCTCCAAATGCATACATACGTTGTATTTGTTTGAGTATTTGTGAAGCACTGGGATACTGATTTCCATGGGATCTAAGAAAATCTATAATTAAGAAAATGAATATTTTTTTGTCTTCCAAAAAGAGCCTAGATGGGGCGTTCTTTGTGTGCCCTGAGGCCATGCAGGAATAGAGTGACAAAAAAAAGCAGTGAATGGGAGTGCATTCACTGAACAAAGCTTTGGCGAGAACAAAAAACAATGCACGATTACTTAATTAAGGATCAAGCTTTTGCTTTGAAACAAACTGCAGAATTCAAATGTCAGACAACCTTAATCTATTATTTCCTCAGCCTCAAGTGGAATTTCAGAGGCGACCACGGCTTTTTTTTTTTCTTCTTTTTTTGGCTATGTACTAAAGATTGTAAAACAATATGTTGACTTGACGATGTCTTACAGTCTACTTTAGCAGAGAACCTCCATTATTTTCTAGAAGTCCTGAATTGGTACAACGATAACGTACACAAACTCAGACAGATGCACACAATGTTTTCCAGGAGTCATATTTGTTGGGAGTATGACTTTTGTTCAAGCCATATTGACATGCAGATATACACACTTCCAAAGAGAAATGCTGCAGTTTCCAGAGGCACACAAACATATTACTACTTGGAAAAAAAGGGGAAAAAGGGGGGGAAAAGTCACAATAGCATCAAATACTGCAGTATGATAAATACTTCTCAACACTGAGACCAAGATTAAATTTAGTTTTTACTAGTCAGCATCTCCTGTAAAAGCATAACAATGTACTTTAGAAAGAAATGCTGCAAGTAAAAAACGCCCATATCCTTACTGCAATGTCCACAACAAACACCTCTGTTGACTTTCTGTCCATTCATATATCTAGATGTGCAATGTGCCAGCCATAAATAAGTTTTTTTCCAAAGGAAAATTCAGGCCAAAATACATAGGGAATAAAAATGAGGTCTTTTCATCCCAGAAGGCAACTGCAAGTTTGGTTTTGTTTGCTTGTTTCGGTATTTTTTGTTGGTTTGTTTTTTAACCCATACTAACAAAAGAAGTACCAAAGCCTTTTGTAAGAGTTCAGTTTGCTGCAGAAAATCTACAGTTAATGATCTGCATGGCAGGGTGGGTTGGGGTTGGAGATCTTGGAAGTCTTTCCAACCTTGGTGACTCTGTGGTTCTATGATTTTCCATGCGATTTCTTTATGAACAGCAAAGCCAACCCTCTCCATTTACCTTCTGCATCTACAGAACTCTTCTGAGTATGCACTGCACACCATGTGAAGTGCTCTGAACTCCTGGCTGTAGCAGGAGGATGGCAGAACAGATTATCTGCAATCCTTTAAGGAAAGAATGATGTTTGGAGCCCTGAATTTGCACAGCTTTTCCTCCACCACTGGTACTGCCCTTCCAGAAACGACACACATGTGGAATGAGAACCACCACAGCAAGGACGAAAGCCTTGGCAGGGCTACTGATGGAGCTCAGCCTTCGAGCATCCCTTCTCCTTTCAAAAACTCCCTCTGTTTTCAGCAAAAGCAAATTTTACCCACGCTTCATGATCCAACCCTGACAGAACTAAAAGGTAATCCACATTTCCTCACTGTAATTTACTTTATATGGTGTTGCTTTTTAAAATTATTTTCCTTCTTGAGTTAAAAAGGTGTTACAAATGCAATGTTTCTGAATCTCATTGACTGCATGGCATGAAGAGCCCTTACGCAAGACAAAGCAGATCTTACTTTAGGTAGTGTTTCCAATTTATTGTTCAATGCCTTTTCAGTAGGAAGAAGTTTATTTCCCACATCGACTGTCATCCCAGATCCTATTCACTGCTGAATTTCTCACTTCAGAATAGGTTATTTCATTGCCATACACAAACACACGCCAGCCTCACAACTGGTGGGAAGACCGACACGGATTTGATTTCATGATTCATTTCAGCATACTTGCAGTTGTGCAATATTTTTCCATCTTGAAAACCAACAAGATTTGGTGTTTGTTTTGTTTTTCTAAGTCCCAATCCCTCAAGTTGCACAGTAATTATATTTACATTGTCTCTAGTCTGTGTGGAAATTAACCTCATTCCCACAAAGAAAAGAGGCTGTGCTTTGCACTTTACCTCCCACTCAGATTCATACACTTACTCCCTGTCTGCCTCTATCCCTTAATAAATGCTCCCAACTTCTGAAAAAAAGCCCTCCCCAGAATCATTAAGGTTGGAATAAACCTCTGATATCACCAAGTCCAACTGTCAACCCGACACCAGCATGGTCTCTCATAGAATCACAGAATCATGAAGGCTGGAAAAGATATCCAAGACTGTCAAGTCCAACCCCAACCCATTCCCACCATGCTCATTAAGCCATGACCCTAAAATGATTCTCTGATTGTATTCTGTAACTCTGAATTCAGCTTCATCCAGGTGGCCACAGACAGTGTGCAAAGATCACTTTTCACAGACCGTTTGGTTACGTGGGCTCATCTGCAGCCTAAACTCTTCTCTTCTGTAGAGCCATTTGCAAATAGAACTGACTGTTCAAATGCACCTACTGGACACAAAGAAATCAACATAGCAAATTCTGCAGAACCACTACGCTACAAATCCCCTCGGGAAATAGAGGAGATTTATTTTAGGGTAAAATCCTACAGTAGCAAGTACTGATAATTAATAAAAACTCACATGCAGTGTGATGCAATACTGTACATTACGCTCCTAGAAGCATGTAGAAAGTAACAAAGCACGTGAGGCAGGAACACGACATGGGAACTTGAAAACCTTCTTCCACTAGTGAGCGTGTCTTGAACTTGTTTTCAGCTCTGCTGATGCCCCAGGAAACCTTTCCAGCATTGAGAAGCAAAGCCAAATGCTGATCGCTGTCCTGGAGGTTGCACTGGGGCTGCAGCATTACTCATCTTTGGAAGCCAGCTGAGGTTCTTGTTTCCCTCTCCTACCGCTTTTTCTGGTTTGTGGCTAATGCAGAGGAAGCATTCCCTTCCACGTTTTCTCACAATTTCAGTGCACAGAGAAGAACTAAAACCCTTCAGCTCTCAGGCCTACGTCCTGCTATGCAGGAGAGGATCCAAGCTCTCATTACACGTCTGAAAACAAACTTTTGGGGGATTGCAATCAGAACTGAATTTTCCCCTTTTTCTGCACTTCTCTGCTTCTTTGTCATGGTTATCAGTGGTGACACCAAAATGCAAGAAGATGGTTCTTTCCTTTGATGTTCTCATCAGAAACTTGAAACAACAGGAGTGAAAGCACTGTCCTAACGGTGCCACCAACTCTGCAGAAGTGGAATGTTTCAAGTGGCTGAGATCAGCGTGAATGAATGCAGATGCCAGCTTCCAAATCTTAGGCAGCTACTTGGACCTGTCTGGGCTTACTGACAAATGTCGTACCAAAGGTCTTATCTCCTCCACTAATATCAGAAATCTCTTTTTGCCAATTTCTGCAGAGCCATTGTCCATAACTTGACACTGCCACCGCACAATCTGAACCCTTTAGCCACCTGCATCTCTCTTCAGTGGAATTTCTGGAAACTTCTTTGCACTGCCATTCTTCTGGGGTACTCATGGACCATCTACTGCTCAAATTGATGAAGCTCTTTAAGTACTTGAGTTCTTAAGGCACTATGCAGTTCCAGGTAGGCAACCGAACCTCTCTTCTAGGCATCCACGTACATCTATTAAACATTTGGCTCCCAGTTTCAGTGGAAGAAGGCAGTAGCCCACAACACTCAAAAGAAAAAAAAAAGTATATATTCCGTTGCTTCACTTCAGGCATTCTGCTTGGAACATCTGAATCCCAACTACCTATCTATATTCTAGCAGCAGCTAGCATTTTCCACTAGTTGAATCTGAATTCAGCCCTGGGATCACAGCTCCAGCCTGCTGATTTGCTATGAGAGGTGATGAAGAGGACTTCTGGATTAGCCAAAATGTAGCATTGGTGAGAATCCATGCTTTAATTCGACAAATTGGAAGATGGTTTGAATCAGTACCATGTGTTTGTTATTTTCCAAGTGAATAATTCTCTATATTTAGGCAATAATTACCCATTTTACTGAGCTGCCTTCTCCAGCCAAAGTTCATCCAACACTGTCTGGGACAGCAAAATATACAAAAAGTGCATCACCAGGTGGACAAAAGAGAGAAAATACACACTGTCCTGCGTGCTGCAGTGACAGTGTTTTGTGGAAGCTATTGGAGAGCTGTTCTGCATCCTGAGACAGTCAGCATATACTATAAAGTATCTGACTTAAGCAAATTTTTTTTAGTCTAAGCCGAAGATTGGCTTACATGAGCATAAATTCTGATTTTAACTGTAACCTATTAAGCTATATTCAATCTGACATTCATTTTATTAGCATTCTCCTGAACTCTTCAGGCAAGCTGTAAGAACATTTCTCTTTTTAGCCTCCAAACAATGCCTTATTTACATACTGATAAAAGAATACGATGCCCTCCCCAGCACTGATTAATTGCCAGAAATGATGTATGAGCCCCCCCACATTCTGAACACACTGCTGCAATGAAACGTGTGAAAGTAATTCTGTTCCAATTCCATCTCATGGGAATGTGGGCTCATAAGCGTCCAATTAAAACTAATTCCCTTCGATCAAGATGTGCTTTAGGTTCATGTTAATGTAGCAGGATGCATTTAGATCGTGTCTGCGATACATTTTTTACCAGGGTGAGAAAAATCTCAACTATCATACAGAAAGAACACAGCTCTTCATTCCCTCTTCATTACTTTGTGCATGCAAATGGTAATTCTATTTACACTAGCTCAACATGCCATCTTCTACAGAAAACTGCAGGACAGCCCAGCCAACTAAAGCCCTGCATGGGAATCTGCCTGCAACTCGGATTTTCACACCAAAAGCTGCCACTCTGATCTGCTGTCTGACACAAACCATAGGAATTCCCTCTGCTACACTTCCTCCTTCAAGCCCAATGGCTGTGGATGGACTTGGACGTATCTTTTAGGAAGGCATCCAATTTCATTTAAAAATTCCAGCCTTGGGAAGTCCAGAACTCTGGTTCAACTATTCTGATGATTCATCCACCACGCAAAAAGTGCAAACCAGTCTGAATTGGTTTTAGTCTGTGTTGGTTTTGCTTCAATTTCCAGCTACTAGAACACAGTATACTTCTGCATTCTGAACAGAAGGGCCCCTTACTTGCAAATTTCTTTACCCTTAACATCCTGAAACATTTCAGAGTAAACTCATGAAACTGCCCAAGTCAACCTCAAGTCAAGTCGATACTTTTTGGACCGTTTCTCCCAGAAGCATGACCTACATGATGAAATTCTGCTCGCTCCATGAAAAAACTCCTTGCTGGCATTAAGCCTGGTTGGGTACTTTCTGGCATCAGCAATTTTTCCCCTTCACTGACTGCTGCTTTCCTAAAAAAAATGCTCACAACATGATTTTCAATAGAGCAGGAGTTAATGAACCAGTGCGTGCGGGTTTCCAGTAGACAGGCAACCAGTGAGGAGCATCCATCTGAACTCTATTTTGAGACCCAGGTGATTTCTCACCACCACATGCCAACAGCATTGATCTTCTGCCTCAACGGTTTCTTGATCAATATGCTGTGCAGTACAAAGACAAGTAATTCATTATAGAATTATTTATAAACAATTTCCTTCTGCCAAGTCACTCGATGTTGAGTGCAAAGTGATCCTCTCATAATTAAAAAACTCTTCAAGAAAATTACCAGCAGCCAGATGAAAAATTACAATCAAAAAGCAATAACATTAAATTGTAGTAACAGAGCTCTGCAGGAACTTCTATTTTTGTTGGAGTTTTGTTCCAAAGGAACACAATGAAATGAACTGATTTATTCATACCCCGCTGCAGTGGCCAAAGCCAAAGCCTCATCTCCTGACCTGTGAGCCCAGAGCAGGAACTGAGCCCACACAAAACATCTTCAGTGAAGCTCGGAGAAGATTCCATAAGAACCTACAGGCTGCTCTACAGACATCTCAGCACAGCAGTATCATCAAGCAAGCCCGCATCCTCAAGCAAATATTAACACAGCTTCACAATCTTTATGCTTTATCAATTTTTGCTCACCATCACCTTTATTTACTTCTTATGTCAGTTAATTAAATTGTCACCTGCGCCATGGTCTACCTATAACTAAGCAATAATTGTGCTGCATGATAGCACAGTGATTCTGAAATCCGTGAGCAGCCCAGCCTGGTTCACTTACAGCATCGTTTTCCTGCAGAACTGGAACTTCTTTCAATCTCAATCTGGTCTCATGAGTTAAAATCCCAGGGTAGGAAGGAGGTCCAATAATAAACACATCTTTCTCCCCACCTTCCCCTCAGAGGCTGACCCTGAAGAAAATGAGTCACCTGAGCTGCTTTGTGGACAATACTTGGACACTTCTGTTTGTCCCAACACTGGGAAAAGCAGAGATGCAAGATAAGAGATCCCAGATAAGGAGGACCAGCTGGCTTTAGGTAGAACTTCATCACAGCATTCCAGCTATAGAAACATTCCTGGTCCTCTGCAGTGTTTTCAAAGTGAATCTGCAAGGCTGTGATCTGCAGAGACTGCACGCTCTTACAGTAATGTAATTGCATAATTCCATTGACTCTGGTGGCACGGGTGGGATACGGTTGCAGAGCTCATCTGTGCTGCAGACTGCATGCCCAAACTGCTGAAAGGGCAGTACAGTCTTATTGGCTATGCTGTGCTGCTTGAGCAAGCCTGGTATTAAGTGATAAAAGACATGCACAGTGGGTAAACTGTGCAAATTTGACATCACATTTCTTTGCCTTTCTTTGGAGAAAAGACCTAATTCCAATGAAGTCGTACAGCTTCTCCTTTTGCCCTCCTGCTTCGTGAGCATCTCCTCAATTTACAAGGCTCAGCAAACCGAATTTCCTGCTTTCACACACCCAGCGTCAAGCTAGTGATGAACATAAAACTGTCCTTCATTTGCACAGCATTCGAAAACACATCACTGCTTGCACTGCCTGCTGCCAACCCATGCACCAAACTAATTTCCTTCTCAGAAATAAAAAAGACACGGAGCACAGACATGAGCATTAAAACGTCACACGCTGAAGGTGTCAGTCAAAAGGAAACCACCAAAGGTGTGAGTGGAAGAGCACATTTCACATCATGAGGCAAAGTGACTACAACAGAATACAGGTGAGGAGCAATGGCAGATTACAACCCCAGTGTCCGTGTCGTGTCTCCTCTGTTTCATCATTTAGAAAAGCCACCAGAAGTAACAGAGGCACTCAATTCCAACCCAGGCTACAACTGCTGCTGCTGCAGGTAGATAAACAGACATCTGCTGTCCTTCCCCTCCACCCCACCTTTAACCAACGTCAGCTGTTCAGTGAGCATGGGACGAGCAGTGTCCATAGATCTGACAGGTCCCAGCATCACACACAGATCTATGGTGGCTTAGAAACCAGCAGCACTGATCAGGACAGTTTTATGGTTTTTACCTGGAGTGCTGCAAGATGCATGCAAAGGGAGGGCTGCAACCTGTAAATCACCACAATCAGTTATTATCAGCCTTTAGAGGAGAGATGGAATACATGAAGTACTAGCAGGAGATGCACACAGGGCAAAACAGTGCTGCAGTGTTTTGCTGGATGCAGCAAAGTTTCATACTGGTAAACTCTCCCCATCGATTTCAGTATGGGGTGTACCCAGATGCACTTTTTGCTCTAAGAACCTCATAAGCTTCTTATATGAAAACAGTTACAGGGTTATCAGCGCTGCCTTCACCCATAAAGCCACCATACAAAGATTTTGGTGTGGACTGCCCTCCTTGTCTTTGAAATCTGATGGATTTAGCTTGCTTTCATACTGCACTGCTCCAAATTAAGCCAGAGAAGGCCCCTGGGTTTTCAATCTCCTGTGGAGAGCCCCCCATGTAACTCTCCATCATTATGTACCACTGTAACATTCCTTTTGAACCAGAAGAGCTATTTCAGCTCGCATGCAATGTTTCCTTCCCCAGACAATCAAGCTGGTTTTACTTATGTTCACTGTGTGGTTTTCTGCTATTGTACGCTGGTTAGCTGGGAAGATGCATTTCCAGGCTGAGTGCTTTCCATCCTCTCTCCAATGCTGCCATGCTACTTTTTCCTTGTTTTCCTAAAACTTTTAGCATTTTGGTTAAAATAATTATCCACAGCATCAGCAGTGAAATAGTGAAATTTAATTTTTACTTGGAATAAACATCTTAAAGGAAGTATTTGGGCACTGTGCCTGGAATTCATTTAATTCCCCCTATAATTTACAGTTTCATGGAGCATCCACAATTCTGCATCATGAACTTTTATATAATCAGTGCAGACTGATGGACTCTAGCTGTTCTTCTCACGTGGTGTAGGCACAACTGATAACATCAAAAAGCAGACCTGTCTTAATTTGTCATTAAGTGCCATGATATGAAATTTCATCATTCTCAATCTTGATAAACAATTTATATACAGTGGTACTGAAACAATGGGCAAGTAGGGCAATCAGGGAAGTACTGGACACATTTAAGACAGGTTCTGCTGCTGCACTACATCCAAACAAAGGACACTACTGCATGGAAGCTTTGTGAACCACAGCTCACAATTCTAACACCACAGCCCTATTCTCTCTCTTAACGTAAAAAGGGTTTAAAACTTCCAAAATCCACATGTTAATTCCAGAATTTGTGCTCAGTCTTTGATGACAGATATTCCGAACGAGAAAAGCTGAATCAGAACTTAATCTGAATCAGATTGAACGTCCATTTCCACCACATTTTTAGGACACATACCAAAGATGCCATAAAGACACAAAGAACCCCTTCCCCATCCCACGTCACCCGTCACTCAGAACATGCACAGAGCAGGCACAGAGCATGCAGCATGCAGTAAGTGCAGAGCAGAGGTTAATAACCTGGCAGCATAGGATCTGAGAATGTGAGAACAAGTTAAAGACAAGAGTTCCTCTCCATTGTCACTGAGGGTCGAGAAGCAATGCTGCAGCGTGGAGCAGTGCGAGTGGGGGAAATACAGTTTGTCCAAGACATAGACATATCTCCGCAAGTGGCGGCAGGTATAACTGAAAGACAAGGGTGGGGGGAGAAAACAGAAAGAGAGGCATTGTTCTTTAAGAAAGCTAATTCATGTTTTCTGTGTTTTGTGCCAAGAGTCAACGGAAGGTGCCTAAGAAAGCAATGGAGCATCCTGTCACACTGGGAGACAGATCAGCCAGCTCTCCGTGAGCGTGAGGATGCTCCCCCCGGTTGAGCGCCGACCCCAGGGCAGCCCAAGAATCTCCTGCATGGAATGCTCTTGGACTCATCTCTTCCACTGATTTCAGGATGAAGAAATCAGCACTTCACCTCGTCTACAGCCTCCTTTGCAAATGAAAACCCTCATTTCAGTTTTATAGGTTAAAACTCAACCAATAAACTTCCCATCCCCAAATAATGAGTGCAAGACCAGCTGAGCCTTGATTGCCATCAGCAGGCTCCTAAGCCTAACACTTTACCAGGACCAACACCCCCAGTTGGTTTGGTTTAAATAGCATTCACCACTAGAATTAAATAATCACCTACCTGTGCTGAGAAAGTCAAGGAACACAAAGATTTGGGGCACATTGTTTGCCTTCTGCAAACAAAGTTAGTACCTCTTACTAACTTTCAGTAGAAAACCAGCTGCTGTTACGCAATTTCTTTAGGCATCACACCTCTCTCTGACCACAGTTGTAAGTGCTATCAGCATGCTGCGAGCAGTGCAGTATCCAATCACTGGATAGGACAGGGAATGTATTAGAACACCATAATAAAACAGAGCTCCCCCCCAGCTGCCAACAGAGGCCGCAGGATTTTTTCCAAAACCAGATTAAAGATCATCTTTGGGAATGTTGCTGCTTTGAAGATTTAAACCATCATGTGTCTATTACTTATGTTTAGTTGTTTTGCATTTTACCACCCGTTACTAGAAAAATTGTGCACTATTTCAAGCTGTAAAAATCTCATTCCATCCATTCCATCCCGTTAGACTTTTGTCAAGAATCTGAGAGCATCCCCTAATATCACTTACCCTCCATAGCCAACAGCTTCCCTCTCATAAGAATGAAATTTGATCCGCGAGTGAAATAATCACATTTGGGTTTAATTGGCAAAATGAATGGGAACAGTATGTGATGGGAGGAGGAATGCCCGATAATGTCATACAAGCATAGAATGGCTTGGGCTGGAGGGGACCTTAAAGATCACCTGTTCCAAACCCCTTCCATGACCCGGTGGCCAGCTTCCAGCTCAGGCTGCCCGTGGCCCCATCCAGCCTGGCCTGGAATGCTCCCTTCAAGTACTGGAAGGCTCCATGAGGTCTCCCTGGAGCTCTCCCTTCTCCAGACCAAACAAGCCCAGAGCTCTCACACTCTGCTGGGACAGCACACAGTGAGGCTGTGGATCCTGCCCCTACTGATTACTGATAGGTACGACTTCAACTGATGCCATGAGTAGTGCAACCCTGCACACCTGTCTGCTGCACTGTGTTACAGCCACAAGACACATCACATTAAAGACTAAGCATTTCTAGCATTACATCCTTCCTTTAGCTACATTACAGTTCCAACAGATCTGAAAAAGAGACATTAAAGAAAGTTAAGAACATCGTATTTGACAGACAGTAACGTGCACATATTATTTATGTACTTTCTTCACCCCAAGGACCAAACTTTAGCTCCTAGTGCACTGAAATACCACTCCAAAAGAACTCTGTATCTCTTCTAATAAAAAGTAAGAACTGTTTGACCCGCACTTTGAATATTGATAACAAAACATTACAGAGTGTCAAGTTCTAATAGCTATAAAGTGATGTCTGGTTAAATATGTTTGGGAAAACTGGGTTGAATTATCCAAAATTAGAATGATATTTTTTTTATATATATATATATGCATGTATGCGTTTTCAAATAACAAGATTTGGTTCCCATTTCTTGAGGCTCTAAAAATAATAGAACTCTTCTAATATATAAATATTACTGTAGCTACATTCTCTATACATTTAAACTTATTAAAGAAGAAATCTCACATGCCCTATTAAGCCTTAAACCATGAACATTCTTTGTATTTAACAGCCACTGCTAACTGACAATGAAAAGAAACCCCCCAAATTTTCTAATCCAAACCGAAATCCAGGTTAGCAGCAGTTCTTTGTAGGCTACAGAGACAGGAACCACGATCAGGTAAACACCCATCTCAACCATCAGGTCATCAGTGAGTCCCCAGCAAACTGGTTGGAAGGGAGGATGACAGCAATGGGAACTCAATGGCATAGGATGACATCTTCAGGATGGGACCGAGGCAAAGCTTCAGCCCAAGTCCTCATCTGTGCTGATGGAATCTTCCATGGGTGCTTTGATGAGAGGGTAATGGAAGTCAGAAAGTGGCACTGAGGGGTCTCCAGGGCTTCACTTCTGATGTGTTTATTTGGGGGTTTCTGGATTATCTTCTTCCAGGGAAGCACAAAAAGTTCCACCAAGGACAGCGTGTGGGGAATTGAAACAGAGAATACAGAATGCAACACCAAAACCAGCTCAGGAAAGGCTGTTTTGGTAACCACAAGGAGTGCACATTTTTTAACAAAATACACTGAAGATCTCTGACACAGAATCTGACATCCACGAGACCTGTAAGCTACCTATAGCTTAGGAACTGTTTTCTACTCAGCTTTCTGGCAGCTGCAGGAACGTTTCCTTGCCTGACCCTGGCATTGCTCAACCTTGCCCAGAGACAAGATATAAAATGAGATGGGAGGAAACTTGGGTACTGCTGGGTAAACACTGAAATAATGAAAAAACGTCAAATCAAGTTCAATCACAGTCAACTCCAACACTCTCTCAGAGAACACAAACTATTTCCTAGAGAGAATTTGCTGTAGGTCACCATTAGAGGGCCGTAGGGCCAAGAGGGGATGTAGGGCCGTGAGGGGGCTGCAGCTCCTACAATTACAAATTTGATGAACATTTCCCACACTTGCATTCTTTCACGTTTTTTCTGAAGAAAACTGAGTCTCCCTGAATTGTCCCATGCTGTGGCCAAAGTGTCACCATGACCTGTCGCGTGCAGAACATGAAGGAAGCCCAACTACGTCAACTTGATGCAGTTTCTATCACTCATCAGTTAAATGTCAATAGTGCTAAATCCTAACAAAGAATGATGAAGTTGAAGCAGGACACAGGGGCTGCACAGCAGCCATCTGACGCCACCAGAAGAGAAAGCTGCCACTGATACTTCCAAGTTTTCTGGCTTAGCTGATCACATCACTCCAAATCTTTAACCTGAGCTCCATGCACTCCAAGAGGTGCACAGAAGAACAAAGCCACAGACTCAACACTCAGCAAAATTGACAGCTAAACAAGTGGTGGAATTGCTGCTTACAGCAGTTTTTCAACCAAAACTTTAAGGACAGGCTTGAAGAAGACAAGAGCACCGAGCAACTCATGCAGAGCCACTGCCATCCTCATTTATTTAAACCAGAAAGTGAGTATTTTCCCTACTGAAGTCAACTGAAATTGTAAAACAAATTTGTTTTTTGTTTCAGACAAAAAAAATTAACAGCACCAAGCTGATATCTTTTCAACAACACAGAAATGAAGCAAATTGGGCAGGGTATAAAAGAAACACAGAATTCACTCAACCCTCTGTAAATACGATACAGTCTGAAACAACATATACAAGATTCAAAAGACAAATTCCCAGTACTAATGGTTAAATGACTGTAATTCATAATCTTTCTCTCAGTGCATGCCAGATTTTATGAAGGTTATAAATCTCCAACATCATTGAGAAAAAGTACGGTCTTGAAGACTTACATACCATATGCATTAGCTCAGAGAAACTAGATTAATCTGCAGCAATAAAAAAAGCCAATTTTGCTAAGCCTGATTAACTATCTAGGTCATATTGTTTCTGAAGCAGAATGTTAAAAATGCACCACACAACATCTGCTAAGTTTGAAGACTTAATCGCTAGAGTTTCAAAAGGGAGTTATGCTACAACATGACTCTATGGGGAAGCCAGCATGAAATCATTTTTTATAAAAAACAATGAAGAACAAGCTAATTAAGCTTCAGCACATGGTAGTCAGCCTCCCAGACTATCTCTGTACATGCAAGGAGAATGTTGTGACGTGCCACAAAGATTTTACTCCCGTTCATGTCAGACAACCTATACTCCAGGAGTCCTACTCGTCATTAGTCCTACATTCCCAAAGACAAATGCAACAAAAATGCATTCTACACCCACTCAAATCTAAAGAGAGGGTAACAGTAACTTACTTGATTGCCTAATCTGTAAGAACGGCTGTTTTATTCTCTCCTTAGATACTATTAATGTTGTTTTACATAGCACAAACAGCAGAAATGCAACCCACCGAAAGCAGACTTGCCTTCCTGCCAACAGAAGATTGCAATACAAGATTAGGATATGGGACAAATTTTCAGCTCTGTTTGGTATTCTGCTATTTATGACACTGTGATCATAGAATCACTGAATGATTTGGGTTGGAAGGGAATTTTAAGATCACCTAGTTCCAATCCACTGCTATATGCAGGCACACCTCTCTCTAGACCAGCTTGCTCACAGCCCCATCCAGCCTGGAATGCTTCCAGGGAGGGGGCATCCACAACTCTCTGGGCAGCCTGTTCCAGTGTCTCACCACCCTCTCAGTAAAAATATCGAACCCAGATCTACCCTCTTCCAGTTTAAAACCATTTCCCTTCATGCCCTCACAAAAAGCCCCTCCCCAGCTTTCCTGTAGGAAAGGTACCACCATGGCATGTCGTACCAATGAACCAAAGCAGAAAGAAAACTGCCTAAGTATTATCATTTTTTTGTTTAGTGCTGGAGAATATTACGAATGACTAACATGCATGAGTTAACAACAGAGAGGTGGGTTTCTGCCATGGTAGGGGTAGCACAGCTAAGCTGCTTAACATACTATTGGAGTTGGTGCTGGGGTTGCAGGAGATCACATCAGCCTTTCACAGTCTATACTGGAGCACTCGAAACACGGAATGGAGAAGCATAAACATTATTTGAATACTTCAGAAGAGATTATTTGTGATAATGCATCACAGACAGAAGTTCCCATGCTCTGGTGAGGCGCTCTGTCACAGCTCTGACCAAATGTACACCAAGGGTTTATGAGAGCAGTACTGGGTTTGTGAACAGAAGTATTCATAGTGAAAGAGGACAAGGAAATGAAAAACAAATCCTGCGAGCAATTGACAGACTGTAAATCAAACAATAAATATGAAATTCTTGTACAAAAAGGCCAAATTATCTCTGTACAGATGAAGTTGTGTTAAAAAGAACAAAAGGATTTGTTCATTAGGACCAGACGCAAGGAACTGATGACCCTTAACAAAAAAGATATGAAAGAGCTGGGAGTGTTTAATCGGTGCCAGCATTTGAGACACAGAATGAAGTCTTTTGTCACTCAGATGAACCATTCCTTGGAAGATGCACATTCAAGAGCCACGGAGATGTGGCACTTGCAGACACAGTCAGTGCACATGGGCTGGGAGGGCTGGGGCTGAACTTGGGGGTCTTGGAGGTCTTCTCCAACCTCGGTGACTTTGTGATCAGCTCCAACTCTGCAGTCTGCATGAAGCTGCAAACCTCCCATGGAAGGAAAGCTCCAGGGCAGAGCAGGAGGGACTGCAGCACTGCTCACCTGAACCATCGCCCAATGCACAATGGGATCCATCCAGTCTGAGCCCATGTAAATTGTGCTATTCGGTGAAAGAGCTATTTGTGGACCCAAGAGTATAATTAATGAGTTAAAGAGACATGTCTCTACACAGCTTCATAGCCAATTTATTTATTCATCGCAGAGTTAAGTGTATTTACTACCTAAAAGCCTGTTCTTTCCTCAACTTGCTGTAGGCCACGACCATTAAAAAGGTTGAGTCATTCAACGGTTATAAAGACCAGTTGCACTTTAAAGAAGTTAAATCCTGATCCTTTCTTTTGCACCTATAGTTTCATCCTCCACTTTAAAGTGTCAGATGTTTTCAAGCACAGTATTTTACTTCTGAGCCATGCAAAATAAGGTGAAAGCATACGGTGGTGGGAAGTACCGTGACTCAAGTTCTTATGGATTCAGAGGGCTTTTGTCCTCCTAAAATCCTGCTTGACAATGCACACAGCCCTGGTGTCCAAAAGCACGATTTCTGTGCGTGGCATAGATCTGCTGCAAAAGAAGACATCTTCACACACCAGGAGAGAGAAACTGCAAACCTGGAAAGCGTCACCCAGGGTTAATGGCATCAGTTATAATGTGAAATCAGCAGCAGCCACACAGAAACAGAAGCCATGATTTAAAATCAGTGCTATTTTATATTTTATACTAATGCCTACTTAAAGCCATAGCACGATTTTCGTCTATGAGATAAACCATTCTGAGTCTGCTGCTCATTCATTCACTTAGAGTGCAGTTGACAGTTTTTTCCCCAGAGAGGGAATTTCTAAAAAGGAAATAGTATCTGCTGTGCCTGAATGAAGCAGCGACGAGCCAAGCAGCCTGCAACTGAAGACAGAGGACAGGTTCAAGCAAGTTATTGTCCTGAGTCACTTTGCAGTTGGTTTTGAATGGAATGTATTTATGGGACAATGTTCCTTAAAAGAAACAACAAAGACAAAACTGCAGTTTCTATGATTCTCCTAGAAGAACAGATAACAGTTTCTAACAGACTGCTAGCGTTCCCTTCTGTTTTCAAACTCTCAGATCTTGCAGAGGATAATTTACTGGTACAGAACAAA
The DNA here is from genome assembly GCF_019238085.1 of Lagopus leucura. Classification (NCBI taxonomy): domain Eukaryota; kingdom Metazoa; phylum Chordata; class Aves; order Galliformes; family Phasianidae; genus Lagopus; species Lagopus leucura. The sequence goes on from NW_024962253.1 coordinate 7,877,402, forward strand.
CTTTTTAAATTGCAAAAACTGTAAGAATCACTTTACAATAGACTCCCCAAAAACCCAAAAAAATATAGTGGAATACAACTCAGTAATTGTTTGCAGAGTATTGATTTTCTTTTTTTCCAGACCAGTTAAAAGAAGTCAGAATTGCACTAACAGGACTGGAGTAACACTGATAGATTTCTCATTTTTGCTTCTTCTCAAAATGAAACCTGCAGAAAACTTAAATGACACTGGATTCTGAGTGCTAGCAGTGATGAAAGATCTTGAACAGAAAGAAAAAAAAAGCAAAAAAAAACCCAACCAACCAACCAACCAAAGAAGACGATAATGGTATTCATGGCAATCAATCAAAAGTATTCCTTCAGATTGACCCAGAATGTAAAAACTAAATCACCTTCACTGGAATTAAGGAAAAATACTGAGGTCATTTTATGTGCAAGCTTTTCTTCTGGAACTTGCTAAAAACCAAGACTTCATGTATTTCTGATCTTCGTTCTGCCATCACTGATTAGTTAGCCATGAGTGAGATCTGTTGCATAGAGACATCACACTTCTGGTTATCTGATTATTTTGAACACCTCAATATAATACTGAAGTTCAACTTGCAAACTGGGGAAATAAGGAAAGAAAATAAAACCAAAACAACATGCTTCCCAGAGATACTACTCTGGAGGCATTTAAGAGATGTGTGGATGTAATGGGATACGGCTTAGCAGTGGATGCACTAGTGTTAGATGAAATAGGTATCAAGATTTCGATGAATTTCAGTTCAACGGCCAATTTTTTGTGCTAATTCTTCACCCAGAGAGTGGTGAGGCTCTGGCACTGCTGCCCAGAGCTGTGGGTGTCCCATCCTTGGAGATGCCCAAGGCCACGGATGGGCCCTGAGCAGCCCGAGCTGTTGGGGGGCAGCCAGCCCACAGCAGGGATGGGGCTGAGTGGTCCCAAGCACTTCTAAAGGCATGCAGGGCGCTCAGCTGCTCGTGCCAGATGGAGGATGATGGCATTACTGTCCTGTCAGGAGCCCCAGCAGGACCCACTAGGCTTAAACCAAATTCAAGGCTATTTCCACGTTGGAAACAGCTGACATGGCCCTAAAGCCTCACCTCCATATGCTACACCACAGCAAAACAGGGCAACACTATGGAGCACTCCTCTTTCTGTTCATGTAGCGTTTTTATGTCTGCCCACAACTACACTCAGCACACACCAAAAGGTGTGTTTCATTCCTTTTAAAAAGTAGCTTACGTTCACTTTGCTATCAGCAAGACATTTGACACTGCTGTTCCCTTTTCCTCATCTGAGAAATGATTGTCTCCCCTCGTTTGTCACAGCTTCTCCTGCTAATTGCAATGACACCTCCCGATTTTGGCAAGACTGATCAGCTTATCATCTTCTCCACTGCTCATCTAGGTCAACAAGCTGCTAACGAAGCCAGCATATGCTGCTTTTATTTAATACTGGCAAGATCTTTACAAATTGTTTTTATCTCCCAACAAAATCACTCCAGAGATTCTTGAACCTCCACTGAGGTTGAAAAGACCTCTATGATCACCAAACACAATCCCAGCTCATCCCACCATGCCCACTGACCACGTCCCCAAGTGCCACATCTTCATGGCTCCATGGACACATCTCCATGGACAGTGACCCCATCACTCCCTGTACAGCCTATGCAGGTGCCTGATTGGTCTTCCAGAGAACAAATTTTTCCTAATTTCCAGCCTGAAACTCCCCTGGTGCAACTTAAGGCCATCCCCTCTCATCCTATCATACCTGGGAAATATAATGAAGGCTCTTTTCTGAAAAGCCATTTGTTTTCACTCCACTTGCAACATCCTGAAAGAATGAAGTTATCATTTTTGTACCATGCTGCACTGTGCAGAAAAAATCTCCTAAAGCAGCTTCTCGGAAATAGAAAATCATTTATATCCAAGGTAGGTAACAACATGTTCACCACTAACCTATAATGCTACCAAGCTATCTCAGAATTGAGAAGCATTAAAAGCACAATGCCTTTAAGGCTTCCAATTCTCATTTCTAAAGCCGTGCCTATCAGTTCTGCAGCCTTCCATTCTGAAGAGAGCTTAGTGCTAATCAAAGGCAACTAGCAAAGGAGACAAAACATTGATATAGATATTCCTAGCAACAAATTTCTGTATCAAGAGAGTGGTGAGGTGCTGGAACAGCTGCCCAGGGAGGCTGTGATGCCCCGTCCATCCCTGGAGGTGTTCAAGGCCAGGTTGGATGGGGCCCTGGGCAGCCTGGGCTGCTATGAAATGTGGAGGTTGGTGGCCCTGCGTGTGGCAGGGGGTTGGAGATTCGTGATCCTTGAGGTCCCTTCCAACCCTGGCCATTCTATGACTCCATGATTAACCAGGCAGAGTGTTATATATAGGACATTACTGTCTCAGAGTGGTGCCAGACAGATGCCGGATTGCCCTTTAAAGCAAAAGCAAAAGATGATAGCTGAGTTCCAGGTAAGCCGTCTGCTATTTCAGTGACACAGCTCATTGCCCTCTGCTTCTTTTTCCTTTTCATTTGGTTACTAAAAGGAAGGGGAAAGCTCACACTAAGGGGGTTCAGTCTTTAGCAGCTCTGATCACGGTGCATTTATGGCACCATTCAGAACTCCATCTTCCATTACTGCATAACTTGACTGCTGGAGTCCCTCAATGCCTTGGCGTGAGATCAGGAGCAGCCTCTTTTCTCAAGGGTATGGACACTTCTGTTACGATTAAGAGATCAGTAAACAGAGATTTAACTTAATTGTCCAATTAAAATTGGAACCCAGAATACACAGTTTTTCTACAGATTGCTCTCACAATCTCATTCAGAAGCTGCTGTTGAAGTCCAGCTCCCAGCACGCATGGGACAATGCAAACCTGCACATTCCAGAGCACCCCACAGCCATGCAGTTCTAAGCAACACAAATGCTCTGTTACAGCAGTACCCATGGAAAAGTAAGAAAGGACATGGTTTTCTACTGTGTGAGTCAATGTAAAGGCTGGTTATCACACTCTTACTCCATCTGCTAATGTCTTACGTCTAATTACCTTACTCTGATTATTGAAAACTGAAAGCTGACATTTACAAAATCAGGCTTTTCCCATACCTCAGTGGGTCAAACAGTCACACCCCTAAATTCAGAATAGTCCTAAAAAACATCATATCTGAAAGCAGTTCTGATTTAACACCACTGTGCACCATCAGTGCATTTCACTGATGAAAGAAAGAAGCCAGAAACATGATTTTAACAGAAATGCTTCATTAATTTATTTTGCTGCACGCATGCTTTTCATTTAAAATCTGAAGTTCTGACAGCCCTGAATTTTTACCATTTTACCATGAAAATGAGAAGCAACTTTCTTTGTTGTTGTTGATGAAAGAGAATTAAATCAGAAGCCAAAAGGCTTTGAAGCATCACTGCAGCAACCTGACCATTTTTTCCAGTCCTTCTCCTTCAGAAATTCCTTTGATTTGGTTACCCCAGTTGCACCAGTGCTCTGCACCAACTGCCCCAGTGCTCTACAGGAAGCTGGATGCTACGGGGCTCCCCAAAAGCACCTGAACATCAAAGGGCACAAAGAGGCAGGAAAACCAGAATGATCAGTGCAAACCACGGTGGGGAGGGACGCATTCATCTTCCTACCTGGGAGCAGGCTGGGGAGTTCCAAGCCAGCAATTATGTCTCATTATTGCCAACGTTAAGAAATTTGATGAAGCAGTTGGTAAATTCTAATTTCATCACTTTTGCACATCACTAATTTCAGAATTTTTGGTTTAGTGATCAGCAGGTCAGATCCCACACGTCCTGCTGTTGCACTGTGTTTTGCTTTCTTTGCAGAAGGGCTGCCTGAGGAAGCAGTGCCTGTCCAACCCAAACGTCTGCTGCTTCTATGCAGAGATCTTGCCTGAAGAAAGGGTAGATTTGGAGTAAAGATAAAACAACACAAACAAGCAAAGCAAAAACAAACAAACAAAAACCACACAATCCCAACCTGCAAACCCACATCAATGTAACTCACTGCTATGGAACCAACCACAGAATGAAATTCTTCTGATTGTACTTTTTTTTGCTTTATAAATCAAGTTGCGAAGTCAGGAGAGACTTCAATTTCTCCCCAAAGCCATAAAGACTGACAGCTCTATGTGCAGACCTGATTAACAAAAACACTGCAAACTCATCACCATTCTGCCAAACACGAGACATGAGAAATGATTAATTTTCTCCTTGTTTCTAGTTTATAAAAACAGCAACTGACATTCTAGGGGAAAGCACAGGCAAGGAACTTGCTCTCTTTAGATCAATATAATGTGACAGTTGACAATATGATCAACTAATCTGATTGCATACAGCCTATAAAAAGGTGGGCGTAAAGAATACTCACTGAGAGGTCTAGCACTCTATCAAACTATTTCAGAAATATCACAAAGATGTGTCATGCCATGAAGGTCATAGAATTATAGACCCACAGAATGGCCTGTGTTGAAAAGGACCACAATGGACCAAATCATCTGGTTCCATCCCCCTGCTGTGTGCAGGTCACCAACCAGCAGACCAGGCTGTCCAGAGCCACATCCAGCCTGGCCTTGAATGCCTCCAGGGATGGGGCATCCACAGCCTCCTTGGGCAACTTGTCCTTCATTGACCTGAAGGTCAATGAAAAGAACAAAATTAAACACTTTAATACAGAGCACGGTGAGCTAAACAAAATTTGAGTTTACAAACTCAGCTCATATTTCCATCATAGCCAAACCCATTCTTGGGTAACCAGTGATAGGAGAGAGATAGAACAAGAGCTGATGGCCTCAAGTTGCACCAGGGGAGGTTCAGGTTGGGTATTAGGAACAATTTCTTCTTAGAAAGAGAGGCCAGGCACTGTCACGGGCTGCCCAGGGAGGGAGTGGTGGGGTTCTGTCCCTGGAGGCGTTTAAGGAAAGGCAGATGTAGCACTTAGGGACGTGGTTAGTGGGCAATTCTGGTGGCAGGTGGGTGATTGGACTAGGTGATCTTAGGGGTCCCTTCCAACCTTAATGATTCTATGATTCTACAAACTGAAATGATTCGATGTCATAAAGACTGAAGAAAGTTCACAGCAAACATTTCTGTAGTTCCGTTGTTACTCTCAAGTTACTGCTGTGATCACAGAAGGTATTACAGGACTCAGACAACGCTACTTCAAGCAACTAAGGCCTTCACAAAAACTGGCTGATAAACCTGAAATAGAGTCTAGATGTGCATTACTCCATGCTTATATATGTAGCAACACGGCTTTGTATGAACTCATATAAATGCAGAGATATAAACACAGAGACACGTGCACCTACTATTAAAATCCAGAGAGTTCTTTAGAAACAAGTCAAATTAAAAGAGCACTGCTGTGGGAAATACATCTTGCACTCATTTCATACGCATTCTTCTTTTTGCAGCACCAACCCCGGTACAAATTTTTCTCATCCAGAACAAAATTTACTGATTGATGCTACTCGGAATTGTAGAATAACATCACTATTTGAGTTGGAAGGGACATTTAAAGGTCATCTCGTCCAACCCCTAATTATTACCAAACACTCTGCATACGTAATACACCATTTAACTGAATTTCAGACATTCTTCTTCCAAATTACACTCCATTAAAAACCATCTCAGTGCTGAAGAGGTGCAATTTCATGTAACATCATGCAATTTCATTCTTAAGGGACCGGATTCTGGAGCAACGTCTGCCACGTCTCCAGGATGGCCGAAGAGATAAGAGCACACAACAGATTTAACTGTGCCATCTTATGGTATTTCTTTTAATTTCCTTAAGCTGTCCAATGGAGAGCAGCTGATGAGCCATTCATGGCGGCTCACACAGCCCTGCATGTAAATGGCTGCTGTGAGAGGGTGAGAAAAAAGGAAAAATTCGCCCCATAAGTTCTCTTAATGCTTAATGTGCATGCCTAATTAGTGAGGTGTATGGCAACCTCTAGTGGTCCTGCTTAGAAACCTCTACACCTACAAAGAAAGCAGCAAACATTCCTGCAGACGAAGCCGTAGAGACGCAGGAAAAATGCTCAGCTGACAGAACCAGTCCCACAAACATCAGCACTTTGCAAACAGGATAGATGCAGTGCAGCACCACATCCTTGGCACTGCCCTGATAAAACACCTCTGTGTAATTCACAACACATCAGTGCTAACAGTGGGCAGAGAGGAAGGATTGCACTGTACAACACGAAGTCGTTGCAATCTATAGGAAAGGACATCCGACCTGAAATGAATGCTGCCCTGCTTCTTGTCATAAAGCATCTCTGACATCTGTTTGTCTTTCCAGCACATGCTGGTGATAAATTCACGCAAATCTGTCCATTCTTATTCCTGCTGGAATGTGAAACAAATTAGCCAACATTATGGAGCTGGATTCTGCTGAGCTCCAATGCATGCAGCACTGAATATTCTCCCCCACTTCCTTTACAGAAGTTGCCTTCAGAATTTAAAGCAATTGCAACTTCTGCTCAGAACAGGATTAGGATGGAGATGGAATTACTTCTCACATGAAGAACGGAACCACTAGAGCAGCTAGTGAGGCTCCAATGATGACTGCCCATTCAATTATATTGCTAAACAGACTTTAAGTTAAGTGTTATATCCTAAAATACATATATTCCTAATTACCTGATACTCTTTATAGGCTTTTCCTTCACAGAAAGACTTTTTTAATCCAGGATGCTGTGGTTTATTCTCTCAGAGATGTTTGCACTCTGATGATAGAACCAGAACAACAATCTGAAGTATGTTCTGTTTTGGGATCATGGAGCAGGTTAGGTCTTTTGGTGCTGGCTGCATTTAATAATAGTGACTCAGTACCAAATAAGAGAGGACTTAATGATCTCCGGAGGTCCCTTACAATCCCTACAGTTCTGTGATTCTGCAAGGTAGGAAAAGGAAGAATATATGCCTCAAAACAGTCATTTTTAATGAAATGTATGCACTGATAAATATTTATTCCTATTGCTTCTAATGCATTTTTATAGAAGGGTCTTTTGATTTATAAGCAATCCATCACAATTATTGTGACAAATAAGATCACGATCTTGGTGGCCATTTTTTGCCTGTTTTCCAGACACGCAGCTTTCTAACTGTAGAACAAGATTCTGAGTGAACTATATTCAAAAATTGAGGGAAAAAGAATCAAATGCTGTCCTTAACCCTCCTTTTCTTATTCTGGTTCTGTTTCAAATTTCATCTCCTTCATTCCAAATTTCTACTGCACGGTAATATGGAGCACCCAGCTACAGAAGGGCAGAAGTTTAAAAACAATTGTGTGGCGTATCTTTGAACTATGTAATAAAGTTATGCTGTACATGATGCATACCATATTGCCTTTCCAGTGTCCTTCTTTGATGGATGAGAACGTCCACTTTCTGTACCCATCCTTACCCTACTCCAACATTATTTCCAGAACAATACAGCCAACCCTGCTGGCAGCCAGAACTCGTCGTGTGTTAGACAACAACACCAGAACCATATCTTCCATACAAATTTTAGTACAATTCTTTCACAAGCAGCCATATTTCAACATGTTTAGACAGATGATAAATAAGGCACATCAACTTCATGGCAGGTTGTTGAAATGTTGCATATGAGGAGTGCAAGAGAACTTCATCAGGTTCCACATCCTTCCTGGGGTCGTGGACAGGTGTCAAACATCAAGGTCAGTGTGCCCCAAAGATGTATGGAGAAGTGGTGCAAAGTGCATGGTAGAAGCTATGATTTCAGAGTTTGCAAGTGCTTGGAAAGCTCAAACTCCACCCTTCCGATTTGAGAAATGAGGAGTGCAGGTGTGCAAGACAACGTCTGGGATGTGTAGCAGGAAAATAGCTCAAGTCTGAACACTCACTGTCACGGGATTTTAGAAGGATGTGTGTGTTAAACACGGAAAAGACGATGGAAGCGTTCACACTGATGAGTAGTTGATATTTTCACAAACAAGCATTTCATGAAGAGAAGGGACTAGGAGTGAATTAAATCCAAACTAGAGAGGTTTAACAATGAGGTATGTTTTCTGTTAACCAAGTCCTTTACAAAGCGTACAGGCACGCAGTTATCATTTACTTATTTCTGGCACACTGTCTGCACTGACAAGCACTAAAGAAGTTTATTCCAGATTGCATTCATAAGGACCTTCCCAATTTCCCCCGGAGCACGGAGCAGGGCTGGCTGCCAGAATGAGCAGGATGCCCCATGTGTGATACCTCCCTTCACAAAGGGTCTGGAGCACAGCAAAAACGGGAAGAACCAACTCCAGTACCTCCTTCCTAAGCTATGGCCATGCTCTAGAACCAGAGCACGTGAAAAGCATCATGTAGGGTTTACTGTCCGTACTTTCAGCACATTCTGTCTGACTTAAGAAATCAATCTTTTGTCAAATGTGCAGGAAGAAGTAAAGCACGTTGAAAATCCAGTTTGCAAAGTACTTGACTGCCAGCAGAGTGCATTCCTATAATGTGATGCATGAGTACAAGAAGCATAACTTACAGAAATTTGTGAAAACCTTCAAGCTTTAAGGCTGCTACTGAGCTTTGTGATATGAGAAACAAAAGCAGGAGTTATTCAGGTAGAGATACTCACATTTCTGTGCATTCAGAACAGACCCAAAATTAATCGTGCTACTCTTCAGTTACTCAGTTATCATTCCAGCTGTTAAGTTCACCAGCTTTATGGCATAGAAAATTCAAGTCCCTCTGCCCCTGAGATTCAGCAAGGTGTAAGGAGAAGTTTAAGAAGAAGTCCACTTCAGAAGTTTCATATTTACCTGATGATTCTCTGCGCAGCATACTGGTGCAGTGAGCGGAACTGTGCTGACATATTGGCTAGGGCTGCCAGGCAGTTATTGTGCAGGTATTTGTCCTGTCAGAAAGAAGGGAGAAAAACCAACACATCAAACTGTCCTTTTTATACATAGTGACATCTGTTGCAGGAAACCACTCAGAGGACTGATACCCATTGTTTCAAAGGCCACGGTCAAAAGCTCACAGGAGAATGACAAAGTTCATACATGCACTGATTTTTTAAATATTTCTCTTTTGATAGAAGGCTTATAAGAGTGATTTGACATAGATTTCAGGGTGTACTTATGTATCTTACATGTATACCTTCATATCCTTAGCAAATTCTTTTACAAAACATCACAGGAGTAATAAATACAGAAATAAATTCTTCTCTTCCTTTATCTCTCTCCATTTTCTAGTCTTATCCTAACATTTCCTGCTTTGTAACTCATTTCTCTACTAACTCTCTCAAAACATTCCATATATCCTACTATACTACTACCATTACTAAATATTAATATGTGATACTATTACTATATGATATTACTACTACAACTATTACTCCATGATACTTAACATTTCTGTTCCCCTTTTAGAATGCCAGAAGCCATTTGTTCAGAGGAGCACTTAAGTGATGGCACTACCAAAGCCAAGGGTTTTCACAAAGCCCTCAGTAAGATGGGAACCGTCACTACCAACGGAGTTTGGCTGCAGGCAAGTAAAAACTGACTGGGCCATTGCTTAAAAGAGAAAAAAAAAATCTTGAATCCACATATGACTTGCTGTGGTACTATTAATAACATACTATTATTCAGTATATTCAAATTTGGCAAGAATTCATACATTGTTTTGAGCCACCAGCATGACCAGCCCCTACACATCAGTGTTTAATTACACCTACGAGGGATTTATTTTCCCTACTCTGATCTAAAATATACACGTACTCTTGAGTGTAACAGACTCTAGGTACTACAATCAAAACGCCCTACAGTGGCTGTTCTACACATAGAACTGAGCTGCCCACTTCTGAGTAATAACAGAGTAGAAGCAAAGAAACTGTAAGCAACTGTTTTTCCCCATTAGACAATGGAATTTTTTCTTCTTATCTGATAAACAGTCCTGTACCTATTCAGAGAGTCCTACTCAATGAATTGGATGATAATACAGAAACTGTCCTACAAGTTCAGAGCCATCTAACACTGTGCTTAGCTAATACGGCTGTTCTTCCCATTTCCTTCCATCCTACAACTTCCAGTGCCAACTCACTGCAACAGAAAGAGATCCCACACCCTGTTTGAGGCTGAGATCCTGCTGCTTAACTTAGAAGCCCTCACTGTGTACACAAGCACTCCATGTAACTCTTACCCGCGTTCGTGTCATGTTGTACTGGATGGTTCTTATCACAACGAGTATCAGGAGACTCCCAAGTGAGATCTCTGTTAGGACACGCTCAGCATACCACGTGATGTTTTTCAATATCTGGAAAGAGGAAAAAGGTTGTTCAGCATCTGGGTCTGAATAAGAACACAGAAAGGTCCCCGGACTCCCTTTTCCCTTAACCTAGCTGATGGCCTTGTTCAATTTCATTAACTACTGTTGGCAAAATGTTACACGAAAACATTTCTGACTGTATCTCTTCCTTCCATCTCTTACTTGGATAATTGGAAAGAATGTTGAACTTCATCCTGCGTCATTTGGCTTGTACAATTCCCTCTTCCTCCCACTGATCAATAAGCTCAGAAAGGCCTCTATTTTGTATAGAGAGGATGGAGACGTAGCAACAAACTAAACAAGCATTTAGAAATACTTTCAGAATCTAAAGCCTCCTCCAGCTACCTAAAAAATCTCAGTAAATTAATCTACACGGGATACTGAAGAAATTCACAATACCAAATTCTGCAAAGTCTGCAGCAGAATATCTGTGGCAAAATCTGGGCATCTCCCACTGTATCAGCCCTTGGTTGGGTGATGCACAACTCTCCCGCTACAACTGAACATTGGCAGAGAAATAATCAAGAGAAATACTTTATAAACATTAATTGTATGTCAGGCTTGATGCAATCATTTGGTTGCAAATCACTGAACGAGCACAGAACTCACTTCCAAAAAGGTCACTCCAAATTGTTCATTTCCATGGTAGCATGGAAATTGTCATTTGAAATTCTCTATGTAACATATATTGAAGGAGAATGGGCACTGCTCAGTGCCTTTACAGACCACAGCCCTCCACGTGGTTATTTTCTCCTGCTGCTTCTCAAGGTCTTGAAGACGTTCCATTACAAGAATTTCAATGTCAAACAGTATTTGCTGAAGACGTGTGGTTTAGAAGGAAATAATGAGGCCACATGAGGTACCTAATGGAGAGCTCCATAATTCAGAGCACATTACCAACCCACGCCCTGCAAAAGCTGGCTGTGGAATTACTCACTGTGCACTGTTCATTTCTGCCTCTCATCCTCCTCATTTTGTGTTCGCCCCCACTGACGATAGACACGACACAAATGCAGAGAGGGCAGTGTGTCCTCGTTGATACTGACAGAGTTTGTCCCTGTTCCTGTGAATATTTTTCCTATTAACAGCCAGTGCACCCAAAAAACTTGTACCAACAGCAGTAAGTGAAGCATATAAGTCTTCTTTCCTTTCTCCACCTTTGAGAATGAAACAGGAGACTCAGAGCTGTTCCATTAACCCAGCTTCTCCAATTCAGCCCAAAGACTGGATCTGCTCAAACAATACTGAATTACTTTTATATTCAGCTGGTGTATTTGCAAAGGAATGTATTTCAGCAAGGAACAAACCAATGCAAAGGTTTTTTTACAGAGGATTCAAAGAGACGGCATGCTGGAGCCTACAAACAGGAGATATCCTTCCCTGTGACACCCAAATCATCAGTTATTAACACTGGCTGTTGTTTCCCTGCAGTATTACACATACTGAACACATTTAAATACTGATTTGGTTTGTTTTAAAACTACTATGAAAGTTATGAATCATAGAACTGCACAAGAACTGGAAAGAAATGAGCTATCCCATATTATTGACAAAACCAGACTGGTCTTTACAGCCTGCAGTGAAAACCTTTGTTTACTCCTGTTATAAATGAGTCGAGCAGCCCACCTTCCAGCAGGCAAGCTATCCCAGAGCTGATACCTCTCAGTACTTGAAGTTATTTGCCCTGGTTTTCAGTTCACCGTCTTTACCACTTGCATCCCACCACCATTTTCTGATACACAACCAGCAGAAGATTTACATTCGCTAGTTCTTCCATTTATTCTCATTTTGGGTCAACATGCAACAAAACTTTGCATTTTCATTCCTTTTAAATTTTGCAGATTGCTTTTATGAAAGCATGGTACTTTTGTAGTCACAATATGACCTGCCATGACTACCCCTATGTCTCTATAGAGATCCAAATTATAGCAACTTCTGAACAATCACCAACATTCTGGGTAGATTTGCAATCTGCAAGCATCTCCCTCTACACTAATGAACAAGCCCTTTAATAAGCAACAAAAGCAGAACTGAAGCTTAATGCAGAGCACTTAACAACCTTTAAGGATACTTTGCTCTTCATTTACTTAATCCCCTTGTAACCAACATTTAACAGGGATTCTCCCTACAATACAACATTATTCTAACACAACGTCAGAATCATAACCCACTTTCTTATGAGAAGCTAAGGGACTAATGAAGGCTGCACATCAAAATATTTCAGTTAATGTACTTGTGTCCAAACAGACAGGTAAAAATCCAGTGACTAATCTAATAGCTGCTAGACTTGCTGCATTAAAAATAAAACCATCAAATCCTAATTTTTGTGTACATGGTTACTAATCATCTTCTGCTACAGAAAAACAAGTTCAGTGTGCACAGCTGAGATTTACACAGTGCAATTATTATTTTTTAGATATTGATTTTGTACAGAGGAACATCAGTAGTCTACATGGGAGTCTTGTAGAATATTAACATCACATTTTTCATTGCACATCGAGTAAGGTGTATTTCTTTAAAGAGAAAATTAAAGGTTCAATTTAAAAATGAACACTTCAGCAAGGAAGCTCTTGTTCTCCCTTTCTAATCAATTTGTTGATCTTGGTTCCTTTTCCACCAATGTGCCTTGGTTCTGAGTGGTTCAGTGGGCACGGAGGGCATGGCTTGGGGTTGGACTCTATGATCCCGGAGATCTTTTCCAATCTTTATGATTTCATGATTCTATGAATTCTCACCAGGCTTTGTATGGCAAGACTAGGATCTCTCTAACACAATCAGCCAGCAGAATGCTACTCAGCAATGCTGAGTTTCAGCAAAGACGTTTCATATTTCAAGCAGGATGTATATGACAGCATGCATCTTGCACAATTTATTTTCTAGTCAGCAGCCTTAATTCTTGCACATAAACGAGCGCATGCCTTCCATCAAGTCCCATAAACTGAAATGTGATTTATACTGCAGTCTGTGACATTGATAGATCGTTTGTGCTATGCTCTTACTGAGGATCCAAAAGGCACTCAAACACCATAGGAATAAAAGTTCTCAGTATTGAGAACTGAGAGTTTAGAGTACAATTGTTCTGTGTCACACTCTCTGAAATACAAACTCAAAACTACATACTCTGTGTATAATTCTACTTTTTATACACCCTTGGATCCCAAAGAACTATGTCATAGGTTTTCTTTGCTCCAAGGGATATCTTTCATTATAGGTTGTATCCCACTGACTGTAGTACTAAATATCCAAGACATAATTACACGCATGCTTTACCAAAACCCTTAGTCAGTAGGTTTGAAAACAAAACCTGAGAAGAAAAAAGGAAAAGAATCCTATAGGCCTAATTCTAGACACGGACACTAATTTCATAAAACAAAAGCAACTGGTTCCAGAAGCATGAAATATGAAAAGTATTTCAAATTTCAATATCATCCGCGTGAAAACAACGCCACACTTGAAACAAACTCTCTGGTTTTCAAGACAGAAAACACAGAGGTTCTGACTAGAACACTGCACAAAGACACAGACCAAATGAAGAGGAACTCAGTTCTCCGTATCCTCAGCACTGAGTTTCTTGTTTTCACACTGACTGGCTTGAGAAATGTTCCTTAGCAGAATAAAGACAACAAACGCAGTGAAGTTGTGCTTCACAGCCTGCCGCTGACTGCTACAGAACAAAGTACTGCGGCAGCGCTACAGGTTGCTGCCTCTTCAAGTGATACACAAAGTTACCGCGACACCTGATCTTTTTTTATCTACCATGGCATGAGTCAGGACAGAGAAATCACCGATGCACATCCGCGTGGGGAGCTGCTGCCTTCACCCACTGACTCAGTTGCTATTAATGAAAGACATGGAGCTCTCCGTGGTTCCAGGGGCCCGAATTCACGACGCCACAGTGGGACTGATGGTTTGGATCATGGTTTCCAGCCGTTAAGACCGCAATCAATTTAAAGAGAAATGCCTCAACAGTCGAAAAGAATTTCTGTGGTTTCCTGAGCTCTTTACTAGTTTGTGTAATCACAAGATCTATAAAATCGGGCTTACTAAAATTAATCTTAGAAATCAATGAATAAATGTGGGTGAAAGGAAAATAGCGTATAAAGGTTTTCCTAAGAACATTGCATAGGATACATAGCAGAGAGAAAACCAGGTCGACCTAAACTGCATCAATTGCTTCTCTCTTCATTCCTCAGCCAAGCGATTAAAAAAAAATCCCGCCGTAGTTGTTAACGTTTGAGCAATCTTTGCAGTAAGAGTTCATTCCACTTGTGTAACTGATGTTCACATCTGACAACCGTACATGCAGCTTCCCAGTTCTACTCATAATATTTTCCCCTTTATAATATCCCCTTAGACTTTAGGAGATGTGGACTCAATTTTTAGGAAAGCAGGAGACTAAATACTTCCATGTACTTTTAGAACAGTAGTTCAGTCACTAACTCCTGGAAACAAGGATTTAAACCATTTCAAAGGATGGGAAAGGGGAACTGATGCATGAGGATGACTTTGTATCCTTTTCCTGCAGGCAAAGGAAGATGCTAACTACCAATCCTTCCACCAATATATCTGTTCACCAAGAAGGTAACTTTTTCAAAGTTTGACAAAATGTGCTTTTTTTCCTATCAATTATCAATCATTAGAATTGCAGTCATCAATTCTAATTTACATCACAGCTGATATGGGGGGGTGACCAGCTCTTTTTCCTAAGCATGGGGCAAGGAAAAAGCCTTCAAAATCACTAAGGCAAGCACTGCAGTGGTGGAACAGCATTCTGATTTGCCTTGAAGTGATCTTTAGGGTTCTTTCAATCTAAGCCATTTTATTCCATGATTCTATAACGTCTGCTCTCTGCTTTGACGTGAAACACATCCAGTCAATCACAAAAAAGTGATACAAGGTGAGAAAATCAATATTAAGAAATAGAGGAGAACCAGTGGAAGAATTCATGTTAATCCACATCTGACCTCAGCCGTGTCATAGTGCTCCACTGGCTTTTTATGCCCAAAGTTTCACACCTTATTCTGAAGCAGGGTGACACAGAAGCTCACACAGACACAAATGCAGCTCACAGCCACCTTCACCAATCTGCAGAATGAGCAAACTCCTTGGCATTACAGCTGAAAGGATGCCACTGAGCTGGCATAGACAGGGAATTGTAGAGAGAAAAAGGCATAGAATAAGAGAGAAGCAGTTAAGCAAAACAGATTAAATGGACAAGAAAATAAAAAAAGGCAAAGGCAGGGCTGAGCAAATCAGTGCAGGGTAAAAGGAACCAGATATTTTTGTAACTGAAATGGAAGTAGTAAAATAACATCCACATTACACTACAAATATATTGGCAGGGTTAGTGGTGATGGCAAGCATAAGCTGGACAAGGACACTTGATGTAAGTTCTCATTCCACAGCTGGATCCTCATTAACAGCATTAGGGAAATCTTCCACTTTATTTATCCAGCAAGGAATTTTTGACAGACTGCATGTAAACCAACTGAAACAAATGAAGGACAATGAGGAAACAGCCTGAGTCAGGGGTGGAATCGTCTGCTGCACCCTGAACCCTCACCAAGCTCCATTTATGACATACAGAGCTATATAAAATTCTGACATTTCAGAACATACATATTATTAACGTCTGACCACTGGCAATAAGACAAAACACCAGTTACCTCCCAGTCAGGCTGGAAATTTACTTGAGAGCAGTTGCTTCTAGCTTTTTGCATTTCATTGATTTTACATAACCCCAAAAGAGAGTTTCTATGTCCCAGTCAAAAAATAAAATATAATCAGTGCAGACATCTGTATTATCACAGTGTTAGAAGCTGGGAACCAGAATATTATTATCCAAGGTCTTCTCCAGCACAGATGGTCAAGGCCCATCACAGAGAGTCAACATTTGGATGATATTATATGGACAATGTAGAATAGATATTAATCTAGCAGGAAGACAGAAAAGAAATGCCAAGTAAGGAAGCAACAGTTTGGAAAATAAAACTCCAATTAAGACCCTCCCTCAGCCGCATCAAACTGGTTAAGCAAAGTTTTGAAGAGAAATAAAAAAGCTTTTCTGTTTCTCTCTCCCTTTTATAGCCCTTCTAGTCCCTCAATCTGCAGTCACTGCAAGCTTAAAATTATAAATAAAGATTGGAAAGATTTTTAAGTCTCAAGAGTTATTTACCAAAGCAGCAACTCACCACTTCATGAATGGATCGGTTGAAGCCATCATCCTCTGTGAGGATCAACAAAATGATGAGAGCCATGTAGACATGGTGTGAATTCCTTTCTTCAACATGATACAGAATCTCGAGAATTGGCAGAACCTTTAGGGAAGGAGGAATGTGCACATTAGATGAGTCTTTCAAACAGCTGACAATAAAAAGAGGAGACTCCAAATCTCCCCACTATCAGCCCGTCCTGAACAATATCACAGTGATTTCTCCCTCTCCACATAACCACTCCTAAGCAGCGACGTACAGCATTCAAACACCTTCTGTCTGTCTTTACTCTGTCTACACAAGTAAGTCCACACAAAATTTTTCTTGTGGTGAGACATGGCATTCCAATTCCTAATAAATTACATTTCCAGCCATAGTAGTTATCGTAGGCTCTGAAAGCTTGAGTTCCCCTCTGGACTATGGGAAAATAAGCAAGATTTTCAGCAATGCAAACAGGAAAACAGTTGTTTCTAACCATTTCTGCTCACATAGCCTGGTCTGAAGTAACTTTCCTCAACACAGCCAGGCATATTGGAGCTGAGGTGACCTGAAATTCAGATCCCATTTTGGCGTGTGGAGTTAATCCAGACAAGAACCAGTTTGGGTTGGGTTACGACTAGCAAAGGCCTGTTTTTCCCATTTTAGAAAGCGTGCAGCCAATGAGAACTGACGTTCTGCTGAGAGTTCAGCCCAAGGTCTTGCAACATTTCCACCACGATGAACGGCTTCAGCCAAAGTCTTGCAGTAATAATGAAAACGAATTGCAACTGCAAGCATACCTGAATGCTAGGCTAAAGCTAATCCAGATGCAAACACTGTTGTCCTACCAACTGGAAATTAGCTTTCCACTAGCTCAGTATGTGGCTTCCCCACACTGCAAAAATACCCTGGAAAAAGGAACTGGAGACAACTCCCAATTCCAGGATACTGAACGAGATGCAAAATGGTGTCCAAGAAGATTCTAGACACCTACAGACTTCTGTTCTTCAAAACAAGTCTAGTGAAGCAGGACAAATCATGTGAAACCTATTCTGGTGCGAGGCCAGAGTGCTGAGAGCTGCATAAGCCTCTGAAGTTACCAGAATGTTCTGTTCAGTCAACAAGTCCCAAAACAGTTGGAACATATTAAACACACAACACAGTTTCTATCAAAACCTATGAGGTTTAGCTAAGTACTGCAGGCCACAAAAACTTCTCACAGATGCTATAGTCAGGGGCAAGGCAATACAGCAGCAAAAGTAGAGAAAAAATATTTACATCACAAACTTCCTTCTTTTACATATCCAAAGGATTCTTCTTCTCCAGTTAAAACTAGTGGCAATCCTTCTGTGTTTTATGAGTATCACTCTTGAGAACAAAGACTGTGTTTTCCTAGAATATGTGTTTGGTGTGTTGCAAAACCACTTTTCTTTGGATGGAAGAGAATCTTAGAATCATGAAGGTTGGAGAAGACCTCCATGATCCCCCAGCCCACCCCACCATGCCCACTGACCATGTCCCCAAGTGCCACATCTCCATGGTTTTTGAACACCTCCAGGGACAGGGGCTCCACCACCTCCCTGCACAGCCTTTACCACTGCATCACCACTCTTGGGAGAAGAAATTGTTCCTAACATCCAACCAGAACCTTCCCTCATGCAACTTGAGGCCATTGCCTCTATTCCCATTGTCTTTACCCAGGAGAAGAGGCTGATGCCACCTCACCACAACCTCCTTTCAGGGAGCTGTAAGGACCCTCCTCTTCTCCAGACTGAACAATCCCACTCCCCTAAGCACTCCCCACAGAACCGTATTCCAGACCCTTCACAGCTGTGTTGAGAAGGGATACAAATGTTGCTCCACCAGTCCACTGCTCAAGCTATTCCCAAATGAAATATTTTAATTTTATGGAGCTTTGCATTGCATAATCTCAACGCCATTTCCAAGCCTAAGAGTTATGATAAGTTGCACATAGGACAAAGCAGTACACAGAATACACCGGCACTTTTTCCTTTGTGCACTGATATGCTGAGGTGTACATTCCTTTAGGACAAGTGTTACCGTTCAGAAAACAAGAAGTTTTCAACAAGCTCTAAGCCACATGGTCTGGTTTTTCTGTAGAGCCAAGAGATGGACTCAATGATCCGTACGGACCATCTTCCAGCTCAGGATACTCTATGATTTTATAAGCCACCATTTAAGTAGAAAAGATTTAAGAGAGTTAAGATGCAAGACAAAACTAGAATTTTAGTTTCATTGGAATTCTTCTAGATTTGTAACCAAAACACACTTCTACACTTTTATGGTATAGACATCCATTAAATCACAAAGTTTATGTCACACTTAATATCTATCTTCTCATGCACAGACATGGTGCAGTCAAGCGTTGTGCAGATCCTGTTTAGACATGCTTGGTGCAACACACATCAGCACTTGTGCTTAGCAGAAAACTTCCACAACCCGTTCTTCCAAAGAGAAGAGGGCTACGTCCAGGAACATCCATACAAGTAAGTGTCTTGCTTCTTGTCTGACTTTTTTAGTGAAAAAATGCAGTGGTGCAACTCCTTATTCCAAAGCTTTTGAACATGCAGTCATACCCTGCAATGAATGATTTCTAAATGAAACTGGAAAAAAACGTACCATAACCACTTCTTGTTCTGCAGGCCCTTTAATTCAGAATCATTTAACTGTCATTACTGGATTACTACAACACTCTTCTATGAGGAGCAGCTTTTAACCACTAAGATACAGCCGCCATTACAAAGTTCTCCTTTTAATCCCCCAAGCAAGGGCCAGCTAAAAGCAGACATTAGAAGCTGTGCGTGCTCCTACCAACAAGAAAAGGATCAACATTCTCCCATCCACAAACCATGCTGCTCTGCTTTTGAAGACATGAACTAACAGCCCCCTGTTTCAGCAGTGCCACCATTTCCTGGAGAACCTTTGCACATACAATTTAGCAATGCAGGTGCATTTCCAGACACAAACATCTCTAATCAAAAGTATTTTATGGAATTACATGCACTGAGATGGTGTAAGTTTGGAAGACATACAAATGCTCTATTGCATTCTACCAAACAGATTATAAGAGGAAAAAAGGTACACCGCACTATGTACAATATAGCAAGAAAACGGAGGTATTTCCATGTAAATGACAGAGGTAGATTCATATACCAGTCAGGAAACAAGCTGAAACAATCTACTACAGCAGTTAGAAACAGTTGATTCAATTTACAAATTAAACAGATATTACAGAAGTGCAAAGATATCTTTAAAATCCTCGGAAATGCCAGAAAACATCTGTTAGTGATTCTTCCTGGGTGCCAAACCCAGAAAGAATTGTTAAAAAGAAAAGAGAAAAAAGACAACAAACGCTGTGATGCATTGAATGAAGTTCAATGAACAACCCCCACAACCCAAAACCCCTCAAATTTAGATGAGAGTTCAGCTGAACGCTGACCGGATCTCTCATAGCATAGACCCATGTGCTTCACCCAGCTAGCCCACTGGTTCATGCCTGATAACACCACAGTCCTCCAAGAAGCCATCCACCCTTGGCTCAAGGAGAATGCTGCTTTGTCAGCAACTTTCACCTCTGAATTACTTTGTTTTCCTCCCATCCTTCTAAGCCATGGGATTCACCTTCCAGGCTCCGTCCTTACCGTGCCTCCAAGCAGGCTGAGTCCTTCCTGGCCAACGTTTTCCCTGCAAAGACACTGACACATCCACACACTGCTCAGACAGCTTTCTCACTAACTCAGCACAGTTCACTTTCTGAGTTTCCCACAACAAACCCTCACAGTTCTGCCAGTTTCTGTGTGGGTGTTTGGTTGTTTTTTTTTTTTTAAGCAAAAAACTGTTTCTGTGCACTCTCTCCATCTTCCAATAGCCTGTGATTATTTCATGGAGAGTGGTAGCACGGCACCAGAATAGCACAGAGCCTTACTGCAGCCATATACGGAAGCAGCCCCACACTCCTGCCCCTTCCTCTCATTTACAAATTTAAATTTTTAACCACAGGGTTGTAACTGGGAGACCATAGTTTTGTCGTCCATTAACTCCTCGCTCCCAATCCTCTTTGTGCCTGGCTCACCACATGCTATCAAGCAGCTGAGACTGCTCTTCTTAGCTGCCTGCTGCAGCTCATCCCTACTTACAAGCCTACTGAAAACAAGCAGATTGCAAAAAGGTTTCAGAAGTGTATCAACAGTGACCATTAAAAGCACCAGGATGCATTAAGGGTACAAATAAACGGACAGGATAGCTCAAGACAGAGAATCAGTTTCAAAACAGTGCTTACACCTAACCTTTGTTTCTCTAACAATAAATTGATAAGCTTAGTCGCTGTGAAACCCATCATACCACATACCAACAGCACAGGACACCAAATATAATGCCTTGTTCACAGGATTTATACAAAATGAATGAGGTCACACCTAAACAATGTGCAGCAGACTACACAGGAGCTCAGTTTCAAATCATCAATCCAGTATCAACCATCCTGCCTGTGTCTACCAACAGCAGTCTCTAACAACTCTGATTTTAGTGGCAGAACTTGGACCGAGCCCAAACCCGTTCCATATCTGCCATCAGACAGGCACAGGATCCAATTATCTGGCAGGACTTCAAACACCGTAATGGAAAAGGTTCTCTATTCTGTTACCTATATTCCCCCAGACAGCCATTATCTGATTAGGGGAATGCTTTTTAATAAGTAAGATTTGTTGAAGTGGTTTGTGACAATACTAAGTGCACCAGGGAGCATCACCTAATTTATAACCTACGAGAACTGCACCAGGTGTCTGTTACATCAGCTGTGAACCACAATCCTATCGAAGCAGCTAAGGAGTCACTGAAATTGCACTTCTACAGAGTCTACAAGGTAGACTACTGAGGAGTTTCAGCTTTATGTCAATTGTGTGAGATATCTGGCACATCAAATACGTCCCAGTTCATTCTGTTAACTATTATACACACATGATAAACCTGTGCAAGTTTTGGCCTGAATATCTAAAAAATAAGTTAACAGAACATGATCTGCCAATGTGAGCAGGCTGCCCAGAGGGGAGTGCAGTGCCCACCCTGAGAGGTACTGAAGGGTGGTGTGGCACAAAGGGCTAGTGATGGGACCTCAGGGCGAGCAGAACAATACTTACAAGGTTCTCTATGTCTGTCCGTGCCAGCACGTATGTCCGTACGTTGCCATTCTGGTGCAGAAGCATGTACAGCAGAAGGGTCGCCTGATCAGACTTCTGTTGCTCACACAAAGCCGTGTACAAGCTGTTAAAATTAATCTGGAAAATGTGGGGATGTGATGATGAGAAAGCGCTGCTGTCTGAAACAGAAAAATATAAAATAATCTTTAGCAAATATATTTGCCATCCAGACAGCTTTCAATTTTTTGAACCCCTGGATGAAATACTTTGTACAGGCACCATAATAAAGAGGTAACCCAAAGCTTCCAGGAGTCTTACAGTAGATTGGCATAAACCTTACAGGGCGCTGGTGAAGCCCCCTTCCATACTCTAACAAACCAGACTAGCAGTACCTTATGCATGCTCACCATATGATTTATGGCAGAGATGAAAGTCAGAACACAGCAGCGTTCTGCTCACAGAACTTTGTCTCCAGAAGCTCCACCGGCTTCAACAAAAACTTCCAACACACATCTCTAACTTGTAGGAATTTCCAGGGGAAATGGAAGAAGCAAGCACGACAGTAAGTGCTCAGCATGCAAAGGCTCAGGTTCTCATCCTTGCTCAGCCTCCCCACCTCCCCAGGTCAGATTATGCCCTGGGTTTTTTTCACAAAACACCTCTGAGAGTGCAAAGTTTGTTCCACTGCAGCAGAGGTACATTTCTCAACTCCCAAAAACCTCTACAGAAATTTGTATAGTATCTTCCTGCCCAGCTCTGCACAAAGAACCATTCCAAACAAGCATCCATGGCAGACACATGAAGGGGGATGAGATTGCCTTTGGGAACTGAATTACTTATTTCAGTGTCTTGGCAACTGGATGCAAGGGCTATTCTTACTGAGCATATCAACAAGCTCACCATATGGAAAAACTGCAGTAATTTTGTGGATACCCTGGGAACAACAGCAGTTCAAATACTCAAGTATCCTACAAGTCTGGACTTAAATATTGCCCTGCTTCTATAAACAAGATGTCCAAACTTGAAGACTTTAACTAAAATTCCTCAGTTCCCACAGTAACAGACTACAGATTTCTGAATTGTTCACTGCTTATTAAAAACGCATTAACTTAG
This sequence comes from Lagopus leucura, assembly GCF_019238085.1. Lineage (NCBI taxonomy): Eukaryota > Metazoa > Chordata > Aves > Galliformes > Phasianidae > Lagopus > Lagopus leucura. The sequence continues at coordinate 7,900,167 of NW_024962253.1, forward strand.
GAAGGTTGTGCTGTAGGAAACAGTGTGACAACACCACTACTCCTGCACAGTCACTGGTGGGCAGAGCAGGTTTTTAGGATGCATCTCTGTACCTTTAGAGATCAATCACCAACGTCAAACCCACTGCAGTGTGGCTTTTCTACTTCCCCTTGCCTTCCAGTGCATACACTTGGCAAAGTTTTCTACAACATTCTCAACACTGCCAAAAGCCAGTTTTCACATTAAAATCACATCCTATGAATCATTATGACCATAACTAGACTTTTTTATGCCATTCTCCTTTTTCCAGTCCCACTCAGTGTTCTCAAGAACCAAATATAAGCTCAATCATGTGAATATCGCTAGTGGAAACAAGTTTAATGGAAACAATGTCATTCTGTAGACATTCACATCTAAAGAAAAAAGGGGTTTTCACGCTACTTTCGACACAGAATAACACAATTAGCAATGCAATAGCTCATCACAGCCCTAAGGGACATGATGCCAGCTAACCAGGATTTCTCCAAGCACTATAAATCTTCAGAGAACTCCTGCAGCCTCTTGGATAACCAGTTTACTTGGAAGACAGCTTTATTTATGTCTTCTAAAATTATGAAGCTTTCTTGAATTCATCAAGTCTGAAGGAAAAAGTACCCTCCTTCCTCCATCCCTTCCATGAGTTTCAGCACCAGGGAGCCAACTACTCATCACAACTCCCAGAGGAAGGTGTCCTATTACATGGGCTTGCTGGAGAAAAAAACAGGTTTTGGAAAGAGAATCTCCAAAAAGTTGCAGCAACTTAAAAGCTTCATTTTCATCGGTTCATGCTTTGGAGTAAGAACAGATCAGAGAATCAAGGAATCGCAGAACGGTTCGAGTTGGAAGGGCCATCAGGCCCCACTCCCTGCAGTGCACAGGGACACCCACAGCTCCAGCAGTGCTCAGAGCCCATCTGCTGTCCCCAGGAATGGGGCATCATCACCTCTCCGGGCACCCGCCACCTCCCTGCCCTTCTTGTAAAGAACTCCTTCCTTATTTGCAGTATAAATCTCCTCTTTTTTAGTCTGAAAGCGTTTCATCTTGTCCTATCAGACACAAACCTTGTGTGTTCTTGAATGACATAATTGCCTGCCTGTAGGGGTTCGGGGTGTCCGGAGCATCAGTCAGGTTGGCCAGGACCAGCAGCAGCAGCAGGCTCTGGTTAGCCAGTGGGGAGCACTGCTCCAGCTGCGGTGTTGCCTTACTCCCCACTCCGCCCAAGGTGAAGACTGTCCACAGGCCAGCTGCAGAGAAAAGGCACAAAGGGGAATCCAATTAGACAGCAGAATGCACGCTCTTATTTTAATGAAGAATGCCCCTTTGGAGAGAACGGAATTATCTAACACGCAGCGATGTGGAAAAGGAGAAGAGCAATTCACCTCTGCACAGCATGAAGACACAATTTCTAAAAATGAGATTTTCACAAGGAACACGAGAAAATTAAGCCATAGGAAGATAAGAAAAAGCATGCAGAAAGGAAGTGAAGGGTGAACATGAAACAAAGAGCAGACATTGGCTGAAGGATCCCTCCTAATTCTAATGTATTGAGAGAGAACAAGGAGCTCGTACACAGACACTTGAACAAACTGAGGCACAGCAAAGTAACAAAAGCCAATACTGCTTCAGCAACCAGAGTCCAGTAGAAAATATCATTGCTGCTCATTAGATGTGGGTAGACAATGTAACAGCAAATAATAAGCTTCTTGGGGACCAAAACAACCAAAACCATCATCAACAGCAATTTGAACCAATCATCTCACAGCAGCTCTGTTATTTGCTTCCTAACTGCAGTAACAATGCATACTAGAATGTTCTCCATTTTCTGTAGATAACCGTTCTCATCCCTAAATGCCTGCTGAGCACTAAATAGCTCTGATTGTACCTTGAAAATTTGAGGCAGATTCTGATCATTACATCAAATGAACAGAGCTTTAGTAAAGTAGTTATACACACACAGTATACAGCACAGTCAGAAGAAACTCAGCTTCAAAATCCTTATTTTTAAATTCATGTCAGAGAGTCAAAGTTAGTAATAACATAATTTTTTAACTAAAGAAATGAAAATTAAGGAGGCCCAGTTTTCTGTATCGTTTCTAATTTAGTTCAGTATTCTAATACGACAGTTTCGAATTGCAGAGGATAAAAACTTGCAAGCTACTGGAATGCAAAGCATACACATAGCATTGTCAATTAACAGAGTTCTCAGCCCTACAAAGTTTTGGAAGTCAAACCAGAATTTTCTTCAAACATAATCATACGGTCAGGCTTTTAATAACCAACATTCCCTTCATCAGCACTGTGGCAATGCAATTAGTGCCACGTCAAAGGCAAAGCAGCAAATGACATTCAGCGCTGAGCAGCTTGAAGGACTTCTTGCAATAAAAAATGCAATGATTAGAATCTCCATAGCAAAACTTTCATGTTCCTTTAATAATTTGTTATCAGTGTGTTTGCGATCTACTGTTTTCAAATCAGAATACAGACACTGACCATCAAGCTGGCTTTCCAAGTAAATGGGCTATAGAATCGTTAAGGTTAGAGAAGACCTTTAAGCTCACCAAGTCCAATGCCCACCCAGCCCACCATGCCCAATGAGCATGTGCCACATCTCCACGGGTCTGGAACAGCTCCAGGGATGGGAACTGCACCACTGCCATCCCTACACCTTTCCTCAACATTTAAGTTAAGAGAGACGTGGTCCAAGTACTGGTTAGTAACTTGAGTCTTCCATCAGAGAGAATGAGCTAATTACGTCCTGGAGGAATTCACACACTGATGCACGACCCAGGTGACCTCATGGAGTTCTGCCTCTTGCTGGCAAGGGCATTCCTCCAGAAAAATCAGTCCCATGCTAGCGGGTCCATAATGTTCACTCCAGCTCCAAGATGCAATGTCAAACTGGGTGCTATGTGCTGGCTGGTGCCCCCAGGTTAGTAAGGAAAGCAGTGCTTTTGTTCATGACCACTGCATTATTTTGCTAAACAAAGTGTTGGGAAGAGATATGTCACAGCCAATGTTTTTCATTTTACTCTCTATGTTCCCAGTGGCTAAGATAAGCCACAATTCTCAGCATTAAACAATCAGACTGTGAAAAGGGTGGAAGGATGCAGACTACCCACCACAGCATGATGATCCAACGTGCTTCTGAAGCTCTACAAACACTAAAAAAACACCATGCTACCAAAAACAGCCCTTCTCATGTCAGTTACAGCCCTGATGAAGTTAGCAGTCTTAAAACACTCTTCGATAGTTCTGTAGTTAGGGCACTTTTCATCCATACAATGTGCTGTTTGCTGCAAAATATCTATTTTTAATTGCCATTCTCTAACATAACTTTGTTTACTCATTTCCACACGCAATCACACTATCAAATTATTATTATTTTTTTAATCAGTTAAAGCAATATAAACATTTTGCCAGTTATCTCTGGACAAAAAAAAAACAACAATGGAACTTGGAACATGTTGTTTCTTGCTTTAAAACCAGAATGAGCAGATCCATTTTCCCTCCTGTTCCACACAACTGCACCCCACAACTGTTTCCTTTCTCATACTGTTCTGCATAAGGCACAGCAAGTGCAGCAAACAGTAGTGGTCCATTATTTCAGATGGCACCAAATTTTCACTAAATTACTTGCTAGAGCAACAAGATTGCAATGATGAGCTCTTCTAAGTTTCTTCCACAGTCCTAGAATCATCTCCCACCTTCAAAGCTGTCTAATGTCATTTCACATCGTTCAGCCGTAGATATTTCCATCTGTTTCAAACTAAAATAAACAGAAACCTCACTTTAAGAGCAAAGCACATTTCTTTGCAATAGAGAATCTGAAGTCTGCTCTAGGATGGCAAGAAACATTGTTGAGAGCCATGGAAACAACACCAGACTTGTAATTGAGTTTGACAGCCTGCGGAACAACATTAATGGCAAAATGAAGCAATGACACATTCATCTAAAAGGAACTGTCTTTCACCAGACCACTTTTTAATGTAAGCAGAATGAGGCAGAAATCACAGCCTAACACTCTAGTCTCTGGTAGACAAAAGCAAAGAGAAACGGGTGAGTTCATAGCTGTACCTACTCAAACAAGTTCATTTATACTTTGAGGAGACTAAAATTTTAGCAGCTTGCCTTTAAAAGTTGAGGTTTTATTTTTTATAATAAGAGCTGCAAAATGCAATTATATTCATTAAACACATCACAATCCCGCAAATGAACTCTATTGCTCTTGGACCTATTTGGTTGAGTGCCACGTTTCATCCACAAAGACTTCTCCACGAGCAGCCCTACAAGCACGGGATTAAGGCAGTATCCCTGGGCCAACCCATGATGAAAAGAAAGAAGGAAGACTTCAAATAGATATGAAGATTCCAAAGATCTTCTTGAACTCTTTTTGCCATTTTAACATTTCCAAAGTTACAACCCGCTCTCTTGTTCTAAAATGGGATAAGCAAGCACAGGAAGACAAAAAAATATTGGGTAGACAAGGCTACAGAAGCTGGTAAAAAAAATGAAAATGAAAACCAGACAGAAAACCCAACCACAAAAAGCACCATGCAGAACAGAACCGGATGCCCCATCCCTGGAGGTGCACAAGGCCACGCTGCGGTTGGATGGGGCTCTGGGCAACCTGCTCTGGTGGGAGGTTGGAACTGGGGACTTCCAACCCAAGCCATTCAGTGGTTCTCACTAACCCCATGTTTTAGGAATTCTCAAATTAAGCCAGCTCCATGCTTTGCTTCTCCATTTATGGAACTGTCGGCATACAGAAAATTAATTGTTCAATGTTACAACATAGGACAGCACTAAATTACTCAGATAATGAAGAACTAAAGGCACAAGTGATTTTCTCTACTTCTATTTGATAGCATCATGTGATTCCTCCACCACAACCAGCAAATCAAGAACTATCCAAAACTATTACCATTAAGACTATTATAATAACAATAATATTCGTATTATGACCAAGAGCAGCTCTGGGAACTTGAGAAGCCTTTTTTTCCTTTTTTTTTTAGTGCTTACGATGTGTCACATTGCTCAAGTCAATCCAATGCTTCTCACACTGTGGTGAGATGAACGCTTTCTGGTGGCCCACGGAGAGCTGGCAGCTCACGTTGTGCTGGCTCTCCTCCTGGTTTCCAGCTGCTACATTGTGTTAGAAGAAAACTAAAAATACATCAATACTTTTCCTCCGATTACTTTTCCATGTAAGCCATTTCTCAAGTTGCCACGGGGAAGTTATGTAATAACGAATGGGAGAGGAAAAAGCGACCCATGGAATCAGATGGGAGAGGCTGGAGCAGTGAGGCAAATGCTGCTTGAAGATGGAGTTCATATTATGCCCCAAGTCAAAGTCGTGCTGTGTTTCAGGATCACATCTTCAAACAGGTTGGTCTTAACAAGCTTAAAACTGCTAATTGTGAGGAGCACCAAGTATACTAAATAACCACCAGAACCGCAGCTACACTGCTTTTAAAGAAGCCCCACTGCAAGTTTTTGGACTCAGTACAGTAAGGAAGTAACAAAGTTGAAATAAAAGAAACGTGGAACTGTTTTTATGTGGTTAATGAGCTTGCACATGAAGTATTTCATTCCTAAGCAAGATTAAGCTCACTGGAACAAAGACGCTGGCGTGTACACAACCAGCAAGCCCAGACTGAAGAAACCAACCTAGTCACACTGCACTTCAAGGGAATGCTGTAAGTTATTCTCCTCCCATCAAATCGTTGTAAGAGAATCAATACGGCTGGCTTCTCAAGGAGACAAGCCTTTCTTGTCCTCACTGCCAAGAAAAGCAGGAGGCAGTGACTTCTGCAACAGAAATTCTGCTGCTGCCCTACTCCTGACCACCACCCTCCAGGGACACAGCCCAGCTCTGTGGTGGTTCGGGATGCGTCCCAGTGACACTTGCCATAGAGCCCCCACTTGCTCAGTCTGCCAATAAACTGCCTCTGAAAGCTGCATGGTTACCAAGAAGCACAAACGTGTCCGTGGAGCCTGAAGCTGTGATGTCATTAGCACATTTTGGAAGCCGTTTTTCAGGAAATGAATCACGGAAGCAAGACAAATGAGTAGATGGATTGGGTAACTGTGTTCATTCCCTACCAGTGCTCAAGTGTTCCCTCAGTACATTCTGTTATTCTAACCAGCCTAATACTGAGGGCAAGTAATGGAGCTTGAACCACATCCTTTGGGAAGAGTGTTCCATAATCTAATAAGCCTCACTGTTAAATTCTTTTCCCCAGTGCTCCTCCTAATCATTCCTTGGTTCAACCTCACTTCTTTATTTCTGTTAGTGGATGCTTCTACGTATTACCATAAAATATTTCTTTCCCAGTTCAGTGTTATCTGTCACAAATAAAAGGTACAGTCATCTGCCTCCTTTGCTGCCTGGCTAAATTATACACAAAGGTTTTTCTTCCATTTCTTTCAGTTTTTCCTATTTTGCTTCCTGTGATTAATTCCACCTCTGGCCCTCTGCATGACCTCTCCAGCGTCATTGTGTTGAAAAAGGTCATAACGCTCAACTGCACACATTTAAACACATTCTTCATTCTCTGCAAAAAAAAAAAAAAAAATGTTTATTTCATTTTAAAATATATATTTTCTTACATATCAGTAGATCTGAGTTCTCTTACTGTGACACCTAAAACAGCCCTATTTGCCATCAGACTGTTAAGTTCTACGCACTGAAGTGCAAAACACAAAGGCTTCCCCTGGAGTTTGGAGCTCAGTCACAGAGCTGCACTCCTGTTCAAGCTTCTGACACCACGGAATGTGTACAGACACTGAAAAACATGGTTTCATCTGAAAAACAATGGAAGCTTTTATGAACCAAGTCAACAACTTCACACTGTCTCAACTGTGTATTTAAGATTTTCAGATGTCCACCCTTCCTGCTTGCACACAGACAATGAAGAAGGGAACAGCTTTGCTGGCTAGAAATGACATTTTTGGTATCTATAACACAAACTGGAAAACGAGACGAGAAGGAACTGATGCCAATCGATGGCTGACAGTTGGCCTAGATGATCTCAGTGGTCATTTCCAACCCCAATGACTCAGGAGACCTACCCAAACTAACAGATACCTTGAGGAACCAACAAATAAACTACACACAATGTTTCTGAAACAAAAGGCTGAAAAGTAGCTAAATGAAGTTGGAAATCAATGCAATCACTTCAAACAGTACACTCAAAAAACCCAAACTCTACAAAAAGCAAACAAGGAAGGAAATCTTCATGCATTTTCATTAATTTTGCTGAACTAGGAGCCACAGGTCCGATTTGAGTCCTATCTGTTTCACAGCAATAGCAGAATGAAAAATTCTCAGAACAGAGAGGTGGATGTTGGAGCCCCACTCACTGCTCAGCTCATGGGTAGGAGCAACTGCACCAGCTCCTCCAGACCCAGGTAACACTTCTGCAATGGAAAGGTATTTCTGCTGCCTATTTGAAAACTGTCCTGTATTCCTGAAGCTGCACCGTGACTGCAAAAGAGAAAAAGATTAAGGCATTAGGGTATTATACAAGAACACAATACCACGGTATTATAACCATTTAAAAGATAGGAAACTGAGTGCAAGCTAGAAAAGGGTGTGAGGGAGGAAAATGTATGAGAAATGTGGGAAAAACAGCAATCCACCCAGCACTGGATTCAATTTTACAACTGTCTGACTCAATCAGCTATCAGCCTCGGGACAGCAGACCTCAAGCCAACAACAAAGTCCTACAGTGAGACGTTAAAAAGGAGTTGTTGGTTGAGTCTATTTTAAATAGAAATCTCATCTGGCTTCTACCCAGCCCTCGTGCTTTGTTGTTGTGGTTTGGTCAGAGCAGGAGGGAGCACCATGAATGTATGCAATCCCATTGGCAAAGCAGTGAACATTTCTGTCAACATAATCAGACAAAACTGGGGACAGGAACAAGCATGGGAATGCGTTCAAAAAATATCCTGGCAAAATGCAAGCAGGGTTTATTTGCAGCATTGGTTGTGACAACAAAGCGATCAAGCTAAATCCAGTGAAACAAATACCAGCAGGACTAAGCTGATACCTCAAGGAAACCACATTCAGAAGACAAAAAAGAGTTTTAAAAGCTGAGCAGAAAGGAAGAGCATTTTTCAGAGCAGAAGACCGTGGGCTGGAAGTGATATTGTGAGGTTCTTGACTCAGCTCCTGCTCCAGGCATGGGCAGCAGTGGGGTCACACTGTGCTGCCTCATCCAATGGAGCCTTGGAAACATATGGGGATGGAGATGGCACAACTTGTCTTGGAAGCCTGCTCAGCTGGCCTCACAGTCCCAGACATAAATATTTCCATAGGATCATACAATCTTTTATTTTCTTTTCAAATTCTTCATCTATAAAATGGAAAAAAAAAAAAAAAAAAAAGATCCTCCTCCAATCCTACGCGTGTGCTTAAAATACAATTAAGGGAGAAGGCAGGCAAAATACACTGAGCTTTCAGAACTCCACGATCAATTTTTCAGAAAGAAAAATTACTTGTAGTGACAATGATATCTGATCCTGTAATTCCACATTCATTCCTACCCCCCTACCCACAACGGATCTGAGAGCCAGATGCACAGCATTGCTGGGGAAATGTTTTTAAGGTGTCTACACGCTCAGAGAGGAGGTATTTTAATTCAACAAGAATAGCTCTAAACCTAGTGGCATTTTCAAGTAATGATCTTGGTATAACAAAGTATGAGCCATAAGAACACGTGGAGCTGCTGACTGCCAGACATGTCTGCAGCTTTGATTGCTATTTACAGGAGGGCTGCAGCCAAACGTTCCAAAATAGCTCCTAGCTTACTGCAGAATCCTCTCTGCATTTATCCTGATAACCTTGTCCTCAAATTATTTTTGTTTACTGTGCACTCATAGCACTGCAGGTATTTGTTATCACAAATCCATGCACACCTTGATTCAATTCTTGATAAGAGATGGGAGAACTCTTTTAAAGCCCACCTAGCAACAGGGAGGTCCGTCAGACCATACTCTGCAAACACATACATTCTATCCAAGCACAAGGGCTTCTCCTATAGGTAATTTGTTGTTTTCCAAGCAAATGTGCTCTGCGGGACTTTAAGCACAACTTGAGTCTTAACTTGAAAAAAATGTGATGCTCTGTTACTGCAACAAGCAGTGACAAAAGCTGCAACGCTTCTCACTCTCCTGCAGTGATGATTTGCTTCAATCGTGAACCACAAAATGCACACGAGTTCCTATGGTGACACACATGTTCACAATTTTAGGGAACTGCAAAAATTAGGGTTGTCCATGCTGTGCTTCACTTCACTTCTATTGTTTACGCAGATGATAGCAGCACTTAGAGGCATCATTTTTTTCTGTCTTAGCTGATACTAAAATAAGAACACTCAATTTGCCCTTTTGGCTGACAATCTTTATTTCAGGGATTCTTGGATTTCTTGGATAAATTCTACTAATTAGGATATCACAAATTACCTAATGGTTTTTATAGAATTACAGATTCATTAAGGCTGGAAAAGCCCCGCGAGATCCCCAAGCCCAACCCCAGCCCACCCCACCATGCCCAATGACCACATCCTTCAGTGCCACATCTTCACAGCTCTTGAACACCCCCACAAATGGGGACTCTTCCACCTCCCAAGGCAGCCTGTGCCACTGCAGCACCACTCTTTGGAGAAAAATTGCTCCTAACATCCAACCTGAACCTTCCATCGCACATCTTTGTCTTTCCATTCCCTTGCTGACGAATCCAACAAGGACTGGCCCTGCCAGTCCCAGCTTTGTGAGGATGCACCTCTATCCCTATTCAAAGTTCTTATCATTACTTCTATTCTGTCCTCTCCAACCTCTTCATGCCCTGCTTGCTCCTTGAAATGAATGCCTGCTTGCTCCTTTCCCAGTCTATTGCACATACGCCAGGTAAAGATCTGGAACTCCTGTTTCTTATCCCAAACAAAACAGAAGAGCAAGAGCTGGCACAGCAAAGCCATCACAGATGTGCTGCTCCCCTGCCAGGACAGCATTTCACTCCTCCAAACTTCTGCTCCACACTACCTGCTGCACCATGGAGGACAAGGTCCCCAAGTGTTCATTCTCCTGCTTCACACTGTGGCATCCAGATGAAGAACTGCAGGGAACATCCCTTTGAGCTTCTCCTGGCACAAGCTCAGCCCTCACCAGATACCGCATCCCAAACCCTGTGGCACACTTCATCCAAACTCCACACTCAGACCACTCTGCTGCCAGCCTTTACACAAGTTCCTGCTTAATGCATACATACAGCAATAAGGAACCTTGCAGCATAGCCTGATTTAGTCAATTTTAACAGGGATGGCGAATGGTACAACTTTATCCATGGGGTTGCTCTCCTAAGCCCCCTCCCAAATCTCTAGAGCCCGTTCCAAGGCATGAAGGCTTTCAACTCCTCAATAAAACAGATGTAAGAATTCAGCATTGGTTAAGGAACATTTTTCCCTAACCTCATTCTCAGAAACAGAAGAACTGTTTTCAATCAAAGCAGTGCCAAGAAATAAAAAATAAAAAAATAAAAATAAAAAAAAAATCAGCCTAGGGAAGATGCTCAGCATGAAAAGTTTCATCACAAACAACTGATGGTTGTAAAAAATTAGGAGCGATTGAAAATTGGATTTCACTGCAGAAAGTGCTATGTAGGCCTATGTAGCAATAACAACCATGTGAAAATGTTATCAAAATGGTACTTTTAATGAGCAAGTACTGAGAAAAACAGTTACCCTGAAGAACATTCCTTAAAGCAAGTGTTTTAAGGGGAGTGTTGGAGTCCCATCCCTGGGAGTGATCAGAACTGTGGAGATGTGGCACTTGGGGATGTGGTCAGTGTGCATGGAGGGGTGGGTTGGGAGTGGACTTGGTGATCTTTCAGGGCATTTCCAACCTGAACGATTCAATGATTCTATGACTCTGTACTCTCTAGCATGATATACACACAGATGTGCATTCAGCCCAGTATAACAAGTCACATTTCAAGGTACTTCAACTCATTTCTACTATGCATGGTCAGTTCGGAAAAGTTTCATCTTCCATACCCAAGAATTATTAGTGTGGAGCAAGAGATTTCCTCAGGCTTTTCCTATTCATAGAGATTTCATACTAGTGCCAAACCATAAACAGGGAAGTGTTTGGTCTTTGGGAATGCCATTAGGAAAGACCAAGAACCATCTGCCACTGACTCCTGCGCCTACAATTGGTCCGTGCTAATGTGAGAAAGTGAAGGAACTGATATAACTTCTGTACATAACTTCAAATATACTGTATTTATCATTTTGCAGAAGACTAACCTAGGCAATAAAAGGCTGCCTGAGCAGCAGCACTGTCCTTGAGAGCCAACGGCACACAAAGGCTTTATCTATGTATTATAAATCTGTCTGAAACTGGTTTTGTGAAGTGGGAATCCTACACAAGTTATCAAATGCAGTCAGCGTGTTTTACTAACCTTGAAGCAAGGCTAACCGTTAAACCGCAGGGATAAGTATCAGCACACCGGAATTTTGCTCCAAGTTGTAATGTCAACTCATTGGGTAATTTTAGTCAAGCTGCAAGCATGTTATTTCCTTTATTTGTGAAATCCGTTAAAAAAAAAATGCAAAAATGAAAGAACTCTGGTCAACATGAGTATTTACCTCTCTGTGCCCTTGGCCTGAACAAACTCCACTTGCTCTTGTTGTGAGAGTGGACAATACCCATCAATCAGCTCCCTCCAACCCAGCCAGCAAGGTATAGGGCACAGGAAGAATGCCAGTGGTGTCACCAACTCTACTCAGAACCAAAGCTTCCTGTAGAAGCAAGGAGTGAAACATTTCTACTCTGCATATAAATGCACTGAAAGATAGATCATTTATTGGCATTATAATGAGAATGCCAATTGGTGAGTGCACTCTTGTAAATCCAAATTATCCAGGCTTAATGCAGAACTCAGCAGTGAGTTACACAGATAACCCCGAAGCCAAAACAAAAATCCTGCAAGCCAAAATACCTTTGCATATTTTCCAGCAATACTTTTGTATCAGTACATACCTACATTTATATTTCTTCTTTTTTTTTACATTCGTTATATCTATGTGTCATATATCCTTTACATGGTATTCACACAAAAGTTACTCTGATATAAAACGTATACATATCTTTCTATCAACTAGCTATCACACAGAATCACACAGAATTGTAGGGGTTGGAAGGGACCTCTAGAGATCATCGAGACCAACTCCCCTACCAAGGCAGGTTCCCTACACCAGGTCGCACAGGTAGGCGTCCAGGTGAGACTTGAACATCTCCAGAGAAGGAGACTCCACAACCTATGTTGAATTAGCTCCACAAAGCTATGTTGATATCTGCCTTATATCCTCCTTACACTATAAAATCATCTGTTTACTGTGTTTGTCATAGATAATTTGGTATCATAAAAATGCATTAATGTATATAGTAGACAGCTATTGTTTTTCATATTACATTTTCTATTCACAAGTACATACATGGAATACCAGTAGGTATCAAACAACCAACTGTCGATGCTGTGGTGCCTAAACTCATTTTTGGTCAAATGAATTTGACCTGCATCTTCCTTCCAACAAACAGCCAACTGCTAAAACCTCCCCTAATTCTCACAGTGATGAGAGAAACCTTCATTCAAGGTCATGAGCTGATCTTCCTCCTAGAAAAAGACCCCACCAAGAAGAGCAGGCAATTCTTCATGGAAGTTAATTAACTGTAAAGTGCGCAGAGGGTTCCTCAACTTTCAAAGTATCTCACCAAAATGAAATTGATTTTGCTAGTTAGCAAACTCACAGTTGACACTGCATGTACCCAGAAGATTAAGAACCAGATAAGAAAACAGGTTCAGCTCAGGAACTGCTTGCAGATGGCAGTATGATGCCACATCACCACATTCAGGGCTCAGAGCAGCTGTACATCAACTGTTGGAGGCCCCTACTGGATCAGACACATATTGTGACTCAGCTGCAGAGGAAAGAGGCTATTAAATGTGGTAAGATTTTTAATGATTTTCCAAATTGGGAAAGAAGGTATATAAACTTTGGCGAGTTTAGAGCTAAACCATATCAAGTCAAGTAAAAAATAACACAGGAACAGTCTGCCAAATGTATGAAATTAACAGTAAGAGCTCTTTTTGAACAGTCTAAAGGAGACAACTCCTTAGAGAGACCAAGAGGTGATGGAGGCATTAAGAGAGCACTCCAAGAAGATCACGCTCCAGCAGGTAAGCTAAATTTTTAAGATACGCTTTTAGGTTCTCTTTTAAAAACTCAGCATCCACTTCAAGTACTGATTCTAAGCAATTTAAGTGGACTACAGGGCTTCAGCTGTACAACTGATGCAACGCACATGTTCACTTTTTGCTGTTCCCATTAACCTCATGCTGAGAATCCACCCTGTAGATATAACTGTATGTATGCCATGGCACGCCATGCTTCTGTTGACTGAGTTTATGCAGTTAGAAGTATAAGCAGCTACAGAAACACCTGCCTGCACAATACGGAACTGATGCCATTACTGCAGGGAAAGCTCCAGTCCTACAATCAGCATCACGTTGTGCAAACATGCCTTCCATATTCAAGCAGGGTCTATAGACCTCATTAACTCATTTCTGAATTACCACTCGGTACAAGCCCAGCAGAGAAAAGCAAAACAAAACCTGGTACAACTTAATTAATGTTCCCTTAACCAAGCCCAGCATTGACATCTCAAAGGAATATGGGGATTAAAGGGCTCTAAAATACATTCAGAACAAATTTTAAAAGGAAGCATGCAATGAATCAGTGATGTCTCCAGCTTCCTACCTCCCACACTTCTCACATAGACATAACAGTTTGATGGTAAGACACCCACAGGATGCTCGACTGTAACTTATGGGTAGTGGACCACACTCAATCTAGCTGAAAGCACTTGGTATTCTAGCAGATTATAAAATCTTCCTATGCTTGTGGATAAAAGGACAATTTCCATAGCAGACAGTGCACTTCATAAGGAGTTGTGTCTAGCATGACACCCACACCAACCAGATAGAGCTGTATGTTTTCATTTATGCAGTCATTATTTTACAAACTCTGCTCCCCAGGGAGGATAGTGACAGTGACAGTGGTTCTGCACAACAAAGGCACTGGTTTCTATCAAGGTGCAATAACTGCAACCATTTCAGGTTTCCAGCTTCCGCACTTGTTTCCAGTATGCACCAAGTCACTGTGAAAGCTCAATTTAAAATTGACTGCAAAGCTCTAAATATTTGCCAAAGCAAAGTTTGACACTGTTCATCCACTCCATGAACTGACTCCTGCAAAAATACTGATACGATGCCAAAATGATGTACAGTATCTGTGCATGCCATGAGTTCTGGGACTGATGGCAGAGAGATAGAGGGGAGGACAGGGGAGGGTTCAAAATACGGAGGGAAAGAGATGCTGTCTGAATGACAGGAAGAGAAAAACTGACTGAGGAGGCATAATTTTCCAATACACAAACAGCAAAAACACACAAAAGTTCTTTCTTCTCCCAGTAAAAATACTGCAGAGTCAAACGGCAGAGATCAACATTCTCTATTCAGCAAGAACAACAATTCCATAGGAAGCTCCAAATCACGTGGCAAAACATTGACCTGAGCTGACAAGCTACAGGGACTATGTTTAAAACAATTTAATCCACTGATCTAGAAATTACTGACTAGATTCTAATTCTTCATAGATTGTTCAATGTATGTTTACCAAAACCATCATTTTGCGAGAGTTCTGTAAGTAGGCAGAGTGCAGAAATGGAGCAGAAAGGGTGTCAAAAGAGACAAGAGCCTTCCAGCCTGCCGTCGTTTTGCTCACATCACTGATGTACTTATTTAGTAAATTTACACAGTCCCAGGAGAGCCCGTGTTTAACATAATACACTTCCAATTCATGAAATAGCATTAGCAGAAATGGCACACGCACGCAGAGCAGCTGCACACAACGGTCTCCCTGCATTTGTTCATGTTAATGCTGCAATTAAAAAACGCAGTTGCACCACGGGCTGTCACCATGACTTGCTTTTGTGACTGCTGCAGAAGCTGGAAGCTGTTCATTTGAGAACAGCTCAACTTAGCAAAGCTTCAGAGTATTTTAGTGATAGAGAAACAAAAAGAGCTCAAAAAGAGGAAAAAAAAAATATATATAAATCTTCAGTAATAGTTTGTTCTAATCAATATGGCAATTACGATAACAACAAAAGTGCAGCGACAGCAGCCACTGCACATTAAAATTTAACAGAAGCATTAAAAAGAATGTTGGGCAAGAGCAAGAACATGGCTAATGAGCACATTTTCCATCTGTGCTAGGTCTATTTCAGGACAACTCTCTTAACTGCAAAAATGTGAAATTCTGCACTTTCAGTTGCATAAAATCTTTCATAATGAGCAGTTCCTTAACCTAGGTGACACAGAATTCCTGTCCAAGAGTAGCTGTTAAAAAACCAAAGGCTTTACAGCTCCTCTCCACCCCCCAGGCTGCTCTGATCTAGAAGCAGAAAACAAGACCCACAAGATTACATTTTACAGCAAATCCCTAATTAATGTTTAATAGAAATGACAGCACAAAAAAAAAAAAAAAAAAATCTCCCCAAACTGGAAATTAAGTGAGAAATTCTAGGGAACAAAAAAAAAAAAAAAAAAGAATCAGAAAAAAAATCCACTAAAGATTTCTCCAAAACAATGCAAGATCATGCTTCAGGCTGTTGGTGAACACTATTCAATGATCAAACTGTTATTCAGACCGGTTGGAATACCAATTTTCTCTAGAAGTTGCAGTTATGATGTCAGTTTTGATACTGGGAGCAGATGCTCCAGATGCTGTAAGACAGGGATCTTAGCAAACTGATGCTTCTGTGTGAAAATGTCAGTGGAAGGATACTTTGCCTCCTTCTTGGTTGCAACAAATGATTTCACCCTCATGGATTTCTGCTGACAGTCATCTGATTGCTTCCACCTGGTCTGGCAATAGGAAACCCATGGATAATCTCAGGTGAAGTCTGACTTTGTAGCCATGGACTGCCATATGTATCCAAGCATGGGGATGCGTCCACACCAAGCCTTGGCTCCCCATGCTGTGAAATGGAAAAGCAGCCTTCCATGTAGCAGGATGAGGAGGGCTCAATCCCCTTGCCT
Source organism: Lagopus leucura (assembly GCF_019238085.1). Classification (NCBI taxonomy): domain Eukaryota; kingdom Metazoa; phylum Chordata; class Aves; order Galliformes; family Phasianidae; genus Lagopus; species Lagopus leucura. The sequence continues at coordinate 7,916,347 of NW_024962253.1, forward strand.
AGCAAGCCTACGATTTCTCAAACAGGAATTCACTTAAAGAAGTTACATTTTTGTTTGAACATTTGATATCTTCAGTTCCTTGTCTTTGGAAACACAGGCCAACTGGCTGGTTGTCTTCATCTGATTATTACAGAAAGGAATTTTTAGGAGACTGCATGTGATCTAGCTGCAAGTAGCAGTTATCCCTACCCTGATCAGATGCTTGAATGTATGTTTGGGAACAAGCCTTCCTGCTGGAATTTAGTATACATTCCAAACTGGAACATACAGCTTCCTAGCAAGTCCTCTGGATAAAGAAAACACACCTGTGTTTAACAGAATACTTACAGATTTACAGCCACTGCTTCCTCTGCAAGGAGACAATTTCCAACCCAAAGAATCTTTATTCCAGTGCAGGTGCTGTTGTATGTGCATACATGCAGTTATATAAACATTTTTGGGGTCTCAGAGGCACGATGCCAAATTGTCATCTTCTGTGACACCATGAACAGTACACTAATGTACCCTAGTACCCTTAAAGCTATTTCTTAATAATGAATTTAAGTATCTAGATATCAAGGAATGTAAAACTGAACCTTAAGCATTAAGATTTTTGCATTAGGATTAGGATGATCTGAAAGACTTCCTGTACAACCTTGGGACTGAACCTAGCTGAAAGCATTTTATCACAACATTCCTCCTTCATCCCAATGGTTGGCAGGTAAATATTCTGACTTGACCACAGCCTAGAAGTTTTCAGCGTAATTGTTTCAAGAAAAATAATTAAAAGAAGTGTTCCACCTACCGTACCATGAAGAACGTTCCTGTTTGATGCAGGGAGTTGGACCAGATCCCATCCAACTCAAATGATTCCGTGACTTGATGAGTGAAACGTACCTCAATTTCTAGAACTGTCCATTCTGTGTTCAGCCCGTTTCCTACAGGAATTCAGACTTTTGCCAAAGCCAAGGCAAGTTTAGGGCCTAACTCCAAAAGAAGATTTCACTGAAGCTGCTGGGACACCACACAGGCAGAAGACATCTGGGTATAATCACATCCCAGATCAGCACTATCATCAGTTCTAAAGCTATAAACACATGTCCTTTGCCTGAGAAGGGTTATATGCCACACATCCAAGAATTTATCACTGCCATCTATATTAGTGACAATTGTGACAGTCTGTTCTCTGCAGGGTAAGAACGGCACGGCTTCTGATATGCTTACATAGAAACTGCTGAAGTATTTAGAGGGTAATGTAAGAGCAGCTTACACAGCTGGAAAGACAACAAGCCTTAAGGCATGCAGCCTCTAGCTAAACTTCTCTTTAAAGCAACAACATATTCCTTTGCCAGTCCAAAATAAAAGTTTGAAAGCCTGATAACTATCACACATGGTTTTTCTTGAGAATACAAAGGAAAAAACAGCTAAGATGATTCTCAGCAAATGATTCACTCTCATATTCTCCTCCCTAATCCTTCTCTCCACTTTTTCTATTGCACTTCACAAAGCATTGCATTCGGAGAGATACAACACCACTGGTACAGGAACAAGCAGTTGTGAAGGAGCTGTTTCTTGCCTGCCAAGCCCCACTTCACTGAAAACCTATTTCATTCCTACTGAAAACTAGTTTGTTCTGAAGGCTAAAGAGAATTCTTAGTTCATTCAATTAGTACTATATATCTCTATGTTCAACAGTTAGAGACTCTCATCATACTGAAAAAAAAAATCTAAAATATTAGCAGGAGTGCCAAGAATTTTAGTCGTTTACAATTATTAGGAATTATTCCAGGGTTAGCTCCATTCTGAAGCTCTTCTGTTAGCATAAAACTCTGCCCTGCTCTTGACCACAATTCTCTTATGAAATCTAGTTTCCAAATTTATTACCTATACAACTTAGAAGAGTGATGAGGTCTCACCTCTGTCATTATTAATATCCATGACAGGCAGACAAGTTTCAGATCTCTGCCAAGTCAAAATCTGCCCAGTGAATTGCAGCACTTCTACAGTAATCTCAACATGCTTCAAAATGTGTGGAAAAAGATGGCAATGCTTGACACACAGGAAGAAATACCATCCAGAGACTTATCTAGAAAGGTCAATCATGAAAACGTTTACTTAAAACATCAAGCAAAAATAAAATGCAAGAGTTGTTGGACCAACATGATCTGCATTTTGCATGAGTCCTAATGAAACTCCAACTAAGAATTGTGTTCACATTTACATCAGGAATGTTTTTATGCCCCCAAATGTGATTAATGTACAGGTAAGAATTTTCATGTCAGCCAACCAACTCATAAGGGAGTTCAAAAGGTATCAGAGAGCCATAGAACCATTAAGGTTAGAAAAGACTTCTAGGATCAGCAAGTCTAACCCCAATCCATCTGGCCACGTCCCACGGCAAACTAAACCACAGAGCCACTCTCCTCCTCCCTGCATCTACTCTGCCATGCAGAACCATTCTAACACGCATCTCCATTCTTTCTACCTTATTGGACAGAAACAGAAGATGGAAAGGACCAGACAACAATATGGGAAACTTATGCAATGAGGGATTTGCTTCTATGCTTTCCTGTTTGGCACTTCATACTTTCCACAGTGAAGGAGATGCACCTATAAATTCATAATATTTAGCTTTCTTTGAGTCACATATTTGTTGATAAAAATAAAATGAATAAAGCTTATTTAAGCTTTGGGGCTGACAATGGAATCTACATTTCAGGATCTCTGAATTGCTCCCAGTAAACTGGTTAGAAACATCTTTTTTGGAAGCTAAACTCATAAAATCATTTGAGCTGAAAGGAACCCTTAACAGCCGTCTGATCCAACTCCTCTGCAACATACAGAGACACCTACAGCTCCACCAGTGCCCAGAGCCCTGTTCAGTCTGACCTTGGGTGTCTGCAGGCATTGGGCACCACCACCAATCCGGTCAACCTATGCCAGCTTCTCCACCCTTAGCATAAACACCATGAACATCCCACCAGCAGGACAACTTTAACACTATTTTTGTAAGGTCATATGCAATCCTACAGCACCGCCAGCAGCAAGGCATCCTTTGATCACCTTTCTTCCCACTTGCTCCAGTCCTTCACCCACAGTGAGAGCAGGCAGAAGGACCAGGGTGATGTAAGCACATGGATTCCATCATGGCATCAGACAGATCTTACGCTAGCGGGAGCAGATGGCTTCTCCCAGTAGCACTACAGCTGCTACCTCCCATCCACCAGCACATTACAGCCATGCCCCCAACCCATGGGAGTCACAGCTACCATGGGCAGTTATCTGACTGATGCAGGTTGGCACTAGCACAGCCCTGAACTTGGTGCAAATTCTGGATTAAAAAAAAAAAAAAATAACCAAATTTCTGAGGAACAAGCTAAAATTCACTCTTTCCTATAAGGATAATAATTTAATTTCCATGTAGTACAGAAATTCACTTTACAATAATGGAAATCCATTCTTTTCATCGGGATGTCTCATTCTAGGTGCCACATTCTTCTCTTCTTAATAGTATTTTTCTTTCCACAAAGTGAGTCACTCTGGAAAATGCCACTTGCTTGAAAGAGAAGAATTGACAAACAAACCCAGCTGTCCTGAAAAATAATGCTTGCAGCTACATACTACAACTACCACATACCAATAAATTAAAACTTCAATCAGAAAAGAGAAGTTCCAAATCTACTCTACAATAGCATCTGGCTTCAGAAGAAGGGAACAAAATTTGTATCTGTAACTGCTGAAGTAGTTTCTACTAATACACTGTCAGCACATGATCTCCTTGGCTTTCCTCTAATTTGGCTGTAAAGGCTTTTGCAGAAAGAAGGAAAATGTTTTTAATGGCTTGTTCAAAGGGAAAAATGGCCATTTATCAGGTTATGTAAAAATCTTATACTTGTGTTGGAAACTACAGCTTGGCAGAACACGTGTAATTACCACTGCCTTTCTAGAACATTAAGTAAAAAATAACTGTGTTATAATCTTATTAAGAGTTTGAGACAAACATTTTAGTCAAAGTCCTCATTAAATCTTAGATCATTCTTTAGAGTTCAGCTCTTCCATGGGTGTACAGAAAGAGGGAAGTACAGCTCCAATCCATGGAAATAAAAGAAAGACGGAAAGATTTCCAAGCCCAAATGTAAAGGTGAACATCTTCTGCTCACAAGGAAAGCATACATCACAGACACGATGCTCATTTTGCCAAAACACTTTTACCTCACATTACAAAACTCAGCATACTCTCCATGCTCTGACCACACACTACAGTCAGATTAAAAATTTTGTATGAGTAAAAATGTTTCTGTATGACTCTGCAAGACCAGACAATTTTGAAATACTTTTGTTCTAATGCACACAAATATTTTCATTGGTGATTACACAGATTCAAGCGCTTATCTGATTTTGAGTTTCGACATCGGGGATGCTTCACATCAGCCTCATCATCATGGCCACTCTTTGCCCCATCCTCCAGAAATGGCTCTGGGGAGACATCACTGAGACCTTCCAGCACTTGAAGGGAGCTTATAATAAGGATGGAGACTGATTTCTTTCACAGCCTGACAGCGATAGGACAAGGGTTTTAACCTAACACAGGGAAGATTTAGATCAGAAGGGAGGAGGATATTCTTTACTGAGATGCAGCGAGGCCCTGGCACTGCTGCCCAGAGCTGTGGGCGCCCCATCCCTGGAAGTGCCCAAGGCCATGGATGGGCTCTGGGCAGGCTGAGCTGGGGGCAGCCATGGAAGGGGTGGAGCTGGGGAAGGTCCCTTCCAACCCAACCATTCTATGGTTTTATGATCCCACATGGGCTTCCCACAGGCTGCAGCTCTCCAAGCTCCATCATGGCGCTGTACCACGGGAGCTATATTCACAAACCAAATTCATGTACTAGATCTGACCTCTTACATAAATTGCCTACTGCTAACTGGAAAACTGTAAGCCCTGCTGGATCTGCAGGAACTAGAAAGTTCTGCTGCATCACTGTAAAGACTTAATGCAAGGATTTACTGCAGCTAGCAGGTAAGTAAGCTCACTGCTCCTCTCTTGTCCACGGGAATAACATATTGCCTCTCATGTTCTGGTCCTGAATGATGACATCCTTAACAGTGAAAAGTGTACTCTTTAGGTATATTTAATTACAAAGTGGACTCCTTTTCAGAGCCAAAGGCTGCTTTAATTTATTCCAAGCTCTGGAGTATTTTCTCCTCTCCCCTGAGAAAACTGTAAAGCAAATAAAACTGTTTCAGAACATAAGTTTGATGAACAGAATACATGTTAGAAAACTATCAGATTTTGGTAGTTAAATATTAATTTTATACTAGGACAGGGTCAAAGCACAGACTTGCACCTTTAATTGCTGATGACTGAAAAATTAATCGTGGTTTATTTCAGAAGCTGAAGGTGACAGCACAGACCTCAAGTTTCCACAGGCAGGCAGCATTTTTTGTCACTGTCTTTTTATTATTTTATTTTGTCTTATAGCGGGTTATTTGAAGCTACTCGAGGTTTTAGGCTATCAGGATAAACGTCAGAGAGAGAAATCACCAACATACAACACACCTCATGAAACTCACTGCAGAACTCTCAGTAAACAAGCTGGAACATATGGTTGCAATTAGGATTTGTATTACCACAGGAATCAGTAGCTCTAGTCACAAACCACAACTCATTATGCTATGCGCTGTGCATCCTGAATGATAGTCTCCATTCTCAGCAGTTTACACTTAAACATACGAGAAGAAACAGAATTCCCAACTTGTCAGCCTCACCTTTGTGCCAGGGAAGATCCTCCTGGAAACTGTGCTAAAGCACACGGAAAAGACAGAGGTGATATGAGACAACCAGCATGGCTTCACCAAGAGCCAGTCCTGCCTGGTCAACTCAGTGGCCCTTTGTGATGGTGTAACTGCAAGAGCAGACAAAGGAAGAGCCACTGCTGCTATCTCTCTGGACTTCAGTAGGGCCTTCCACACAGTACCACACAACATCCTCCTCTCCAAATTGGAAAGATAAGGATTTGGTGTGTGAGTGTTTGACAGACAAAGAACTGGCGGCAGGATCCAATCCAGGTAGTGGTGTAAATGGCTCAATGTTCAGATGGAGATCAGAGATGTCCATCTCTGTGAGCAGTGTCCCGTTAGGGGTCAGTAGTTGGACTGATGTTTTTGTGATAGGACAAAAAGTGTCTAAAAAGTGAGAAAAAGATAGGACTGGGAAGTGAACTAAAATGAAAAGAAAAAAGAAGTATATGAAAAAAAGCAAAGGAAAACTCAAAGGAGAGATTCACGCCTTGGTCTGACAGTACTTCAACCCAGCAGAGATGATGGTCAGGATGATGCTCTGCTGGAGTCCAGCTTCGTGGGCAGCTCTTGCAGACTGACCATAGTTATATTACTGCTACTCTCCAACTTGAGCTGTGGCCACACATTTTGCTACAGTTCAGACACATTTTTAGAGAAATCAAGAAAAATTTAAAAATCTGGACCCTATCTAGATATTTACATCGAGGCAGAGTCACAGCGCCATGACCACAGTGACAAGAGGATGATGCCACTACAGACTGTAAGCAAGAAGCAAGCCTAACAGATAGAAGTCAGAGAAATGCCTTAGATTTACATTTTCATTTATCCCAAGCATGAACAGGCAATCAAACATTGACTAAGAACCAGGGAGATGGAGAAAATAATAGTTTATGCAGAAGAACATACACTAGGTTTGTGACACATCAAAAAGGTACTGAATATCTAATAGTCCCACTTGAAATATCTGTAGGTAGAAAAGAAGTTTGGTGGAGTATTATGAAATTAACACACATTGTGAAAGCACTTTTTCTGTCTTGATACTTCGACATTTTTAATGTATATAATCAAAATTTGACTTTCCTCTTCAATTTTAATATTGAACACTAGATAAGAATAGCTTCCTTTTGATGTTAAGGATAACCATACAAGATACACGTGTCCCAAGGTCCTGAAGGGACTGGCTGATGTGGTGGCCAGGATGTTCTCCATCAGCATTTAAAAAGTCATGGCTGTCAGGTAAAGCTCCCAATGGCTGGAAAAAAGGTTACTCCCATTTATAAGAAAGGGAGAAAAGAAGACCGAGGGAACTACAGGCTGACCTGTCAGTGCCTGGGAAGATCATGGAGCTGATCCTCCTGGGAGAGATATTAAGGCACATGAGGGATGAGCAGGTGATCCAAGACAGCCAGCATGGGTTCACCAGGGGCAGATCATGTCTGACCCATCTGGTGGTCCTCTGTGAAATGACAAGACTCAGTAGTTACAGGAAGATCAACAGATGGCATCTACCTGGACTTCTGCAAGGCCTTTTACATGGTCCCATACCGTACTATCATCTCTAAATTGGAGAGAGATGAGTTTGAAGGGTGGACTATTCAGAGGATAAAGAATTGGTTGGATGGTTGCAGCCAGAGGGTTGTGGTCAGCAGCTCTATGTCTAGGTGAGAGTGGTGACAAATAGTGTTCCCCAGTGACTATGAAGTGTTCCTATAAATGAAATTGTTGGCACAAAAAAAAAAATGGTGAATAAACCTGAGTCTATGCAAGTCAAAGATGTACTAAATAGGTCACCAGATTCCTTCTTCAAGTACACCAATGCTGAATGACATCATGCAGACCGAAGAACACACTTCTACGAAAGTCATTAGTGTTCAGGAATGTTTGTCTAGTTCCAACAGAAGAGTTCAGACAGGAGAAGAAAAGTAGCTACTGATGACTACACACTGAATTATGCAATTCATATTAATTCTCCTGCAGTACATTTGTGGGCCAGATGGGTTGTGAAGATCAACCAGGTCAAGATGAATAGCCTTTCATTCACTTCTTCCAGGTACAGCATTGTACCCATTACAATTGTAATCATCTGAACAGCACACGGTAAGTCAGCTAGAATCTACCACTGCAGTAGCTCCTAAGTACTTCACGATGTGCTGCAGTGTGGCTGTTTTTTCAGATAGTGAAGTGTTTCAAATGAAACCATTTAATTTGGCTAATTTTTAGTAGTCTTAAGCAGTACTCATATTTTTGTTTTACCACAGTATTTGTTTGGCACTGTAACACAAGTTTTATCTTACAAGATAAAAAATTTGCTTGCCCACAAGCAGTTCTCTCAACTGAATAAACTGAGGAGAGAATTTTAAACTGGCAATACAATTTTTGAAGCTCACACAAATGTACCTTCCGAACCAAGAAGTTCACACCAAGAAAATTACTTTTTGAATCATAATAAGAAGTTCTATTCTATACTGCTGTGCATATTGATGCGATTTATGCGTTCACAGCACACGAACAGCACACCAGATCCAGCAGCACAACTGCTTTGCACACCTGCTAAAAGACTACCTAATGGAAGATACAAAACAAAGTTGACTCAAAGCCAAAGCCACTACATAGAAGAATGCCCTTTATTAACAAAAGCTAAGATTTCGCTTTCCCTCTCAATCCAAAAACATAACTGTTTGTTTATCTACTGGAAGCTGACATTATTGATAATGTAATTCTAATCAAGGTCTTTTACGTACAAGATGAAGAAATGTTCTTGCAGCATACTGATAGCTTACGTGCAGTAGAGTCAAAGGGAAGTAACTGGTGTGAGCACCTTGTCTGTGTGGTTTCAGGGTTAAGGAGGCTCGTGACAGAAAAAGAAGCAGTCTACAGTAGATGAGAAGCAGGAGAAGGTTAACTGTGGGAAAGGGTAAACTTCTGCTCGTGTTCTGTATACTCTGCTGATCACAAGAAAGGAAGGGGAGGCTGTAAATACAGTGCTTAAACAAGAGTGCTCATCTGCTGCAGTGCAAGTGGCTACAAAATACACAGAACGTAATACAAGGAGGCAGATGACTGTGGTGTCAAGTCATGTAATTCCAAATTAACAGGCACAGTAATTATCTTAAGCCTCCAAGTTTCACATGAAAAATGAAGGTTCCTAAAAACCAGGCTCCTATCTCTTTCCATCCCAAGTTTTTTTGAGCATTATGCATTTTAAGCATTAGAAAAAAGCCAATCTTCAATTCTTCCATTCCTTTCAACATTTATCCAGTAAAATCATAAAAGATTACAAAAATATACAAAAAAATAAACCATACAGACTTCTGAAGTTTTTCACAGCTGCCCACTGCTCAGAACTTACTCCAGATTCATAACCAACCAGTGTTTGTGTTGCTGTTTTCAAATCTGTACGGCACTCCACACACATACTTAATGCTAAATAAACCAAATACAGAGGGCTTAACTCAGAGATGCTTCCAATGGACAAATGTGCCATTTACTTTACCAGTCCTACTGCATCCAAATTCCACATACTGTCCAGCACCATATGCAACAAACAAACAGACAAAAACGTTAACTGTGTGCACACAGACACAAAAAATATCCCAACTTTCTAACTGGATGCAGCACTTTTTTTCCTGGAAAGGTCATTAGAAGGCTCTTTATAAAAGCTGTTTCGCCTAAAGCTTTGTATGAAGACACTTGATTCACCAGAGGATAAGATGGCACTTCAGTTGCTCACAAAAGGAACAACGTAAGTGTAGGAGTGTGCCAAGGGAGCTGTTAAGGGAATGGTTCAAGAAAAGGGAAGGGGGTGGAAGTGTGGGAAGAGACAAGAACAGGTGTAGGCAGAGACCTCAGGATTTTGCACTGAGAAATGCAGACTAATTTATAATTGAGCAACGCAAATTTTATACACAAGAAGTAGAACTTGTGGGGATATGATATCAGGGGAGCTATGGAGGAAGGTAAGAGTGGAGACAATCTGGATGGACTTTATAAGCTCAGCAAGTGAAAAGAAAAGAAAGCTCTTTTGCCTGTAGCAGCATTAAGGCAGAAGGATACTGGAGCATGACGACAGTGGCCGTGAGATCAGAACAAGTAGAGAAACACAGAGAAAACTGCTCTCCAGCCACAAGCTGAAGTACAAGCCACATACAGAGAACTAGTTCAGAAAGCATTTTAAAAGCAATTTTCTCCAGCAATTGAAAAGAAAGAACATACCTGCTGGGACTTTCACAATAAAAAACATGTCATAGGGAACAATTTAATTTCTCTTCACTGCTTAAATAAACAGCAAACCAAGCAACTGTTCTTTCACACGTTCGCATCAGGGGCATAAGCCTAACATTGCACTGTCTGCCCCAACCATATCGACTGGAAATCAGAAAGAAGACAGTGTTCCAGTGAAGGCATGGGGCTGTGTGTAACCTCACTTGACACAGACATGGTGGTACACAGGATACACTGCACTGCAAAGATGTGCTCTCTTACTGCCTCCAAGAGGAGATCCATGAGCACTGCCACAGACTGAAATGTTTTCTGGCAGAGCACACGCAGCACGAACTTCAGTATTCCCTAGAGATGCTTCCAGTGACTGATTTCACAAAAGATCAAAATAAATAGCATGTGTTCTAACAGCAACTGAATTGTAAAGTGTTATTTACATTTATCAAATTAAAGAAAAGTAATGTGCACTGCTGTAATATATATTATTACTGTTAGCAGTACATTTAGTTTTATTCTTATTGTATGATAAAGAAAATCCTTTAGGAAGATCTTTTGCATGTAATACACACAGCAAAAAAAAACACACATGTGGCATGAAGAAGACCAAAACAACAGCACAAAGTGTAACAAACATGAACAGCCATTTTCTTGACTAAAAAAAAGAAAAAGTGCCATTAAGTTCCCTAAGTATACTACGTAACACTGAAACTTGTCAGAAAAGGAACAGGTTATGGGTGCATTAGTAGAAGGGGTCACCCATAGGACAGCACTTCCTAAGGGTTGATGAACTGCATGCAGAAGACTCACTTGCCACCCCAGATGCAATCCCATACAGCAGTCCTCCTCCATCTGTTTGCTGCTGAAAGACATGTGTCCCTGGAGGAGGGCTTCTTTCTTGTCTAATGAAGTTGTAGAGCAAAGTTTTCACGAGTCTGCTGGTATATGGGAGGCTGCAAAGACAAAAAAAAAAACAACAAAGGCTGACCTACAAGGAGCAAGATTTAGCTCAGCTAGAGTCAATACTACATATTTTTGTTTGCTGGAACTAGGCTTAGCTTAGATCTCAGATCTTTTCAGAATCTTTTTAATCACTTCCTACATCTGCAGAATAGCAGATACTTGTTATCTGCACAGCAAAGACCAGGTGGCCTGCAAAGCAGTCCTGAGCACTGTGCCACTGTACAAACTAAAAGGGAGAGCACACAAATGTTTGCCCTTGCAGAGCTGCACTCAATTCCACAGGGCTCTGCAGAAGCACCTTCAACAGCAGTCACAAACATGCTTTGTTCTGAATACTGCCTATAAATCGGTCTGTGCAACTGTTGTATTATTTCACGCCAAGAAACAAGTAGAAAAATATTTATGCTAGGGAGAGAAAGAATATACTGTTTGGTTTTTTCTCTATGCTTCGGAGAAATAGAGCAGGTAAGAAAAGTATTCCTCCAACTCGTGGTGTATGGCTGTGTATGGCTGGGGTCAATGTGCAAGGACCAATGCAACATCCGACCTCACACAGTGATTCTGACAAATGCACATGCAATTTGTTGGATGTAAACAGGACGTAGCAGCTTTTCTAAGAAACAAAGAAAAGGATTTCCAAGGAAAGAAACAGTTCTTCAATTCTTCCTCCCACGTGATGCAGAGGTATACAGACTGCACTATGGTCATCTCCAGCCCCTTTACCCAGTGCCCTCAGACCCTTCATTGTCATATATGCCCAGCCACTAAACCCTCCACTCATCTCCACTGGCCAGCTACCTGCTACTCCCAGCTTAAACCAGAACATTCTGCCCTACTCCCAGATATTCCCCTCATCCTCTTTCCTTTCCTCACATATCTCACAGGAGGCACTACCCCCCGCTTCTAGCAGGAACTGCAGAAACAGATAGTAATTACCTTTACCAAACAGCTGCCTGTATGCAATTTAAAGGTGAAAGAGGAGAAATGGCAGACTGTTTCTGATTGAAAAGCATAGACGCTGCTTATAGGGAGAACAAATTACTACCAAGCCTGTTTCACTGCCTTTGTGTAGAAGCACAAACGGTTTAAACAAGCTCCATTTCATGGAGTTGCCATTTTATCTAGCTCCAAAACATGACATACCATCGCCCACGCATCAGGTATTTGTGAATGAGGCTCTCCCGCAGAATTTCCTTGTGGAAGAGCTGGCAGGAAAGGAAGACAATGAGCGTTGTCACAGCCTCCAAGGAAATGCTGTAGGTGATATCTCTGCAGGAAAAAGGGAAAATGCATAAGGATTAATTTAATGGCTTTGTTTACAAACTGACTCATAAGAACATTTAGTAGCTTCATCTGAGGTTATGCACTTTACAGAAAGTTTCAACTGAGAGCAACCAAACAACAACTTATAAAAACCCCTCTTAGTAGAAAACAGTATCATTGCACACAGACAATGCATTATTTGTCACTGCCACAAGCATTTCGTGCTATGTCACGGGACAATGTAAAAACACTACAGTATTGCCTACAACATTCCACCTTCGATTTTCAGACTATACTTCACCTCAAAAATAATAAATACATCTCAAACACATGCATTTTGTCTTGTTAAACAAAACTGTCACAAAAGCAACGTTCTAAGCCTGGGAAACAGCCAACAAGCCAAACACAACTCCATATGCCAGAAAGAATGGACTGCTACGGAAGAGTTGTCACATACAAATAAATGCTACCTTAACTGTAAGAAGTGCTTGGGATATCACAATGCCACAGAGAGCTGCTCCATTTTCAGTAGTAATTGTGAGGTGACAAAGTATGACATTTAAAGTTATTACTGCCAATCCAAAAGAATACAGTATAATGATTCAATGGTGACTGCAGACGGTTTAGCAAAACTCATTAAGTCGAGGTTATTTAGGCAAGGTGCAGCAAAATGAATGAGAAAGTCAAGTTATTTTGGAGATTCTTTGGTTTCTGTTTTCAACTCTGTCTATAACAACTTTGTTACAGAGCATAGCTTTAAAACAAAATGAAATATTGGTATGAAGGAGCCCCACTCTTGCTTTCAACCCTTCTGTGTCAGTTGTGGGTCAAAGTTTGAAGAAAGGGATGAGGAAGGTGAGTGTTACCTGCTCAATATCAACAGCAAACGGGAATGGCTACTTCCTGGACCAAAGTCCTGCACACTCCAGAGCCACACCACTTCCAATACAAAGAAGTGTTTAAAAGAAAAAGTGATGCCGATTGCTGCTTTTGTTGGAATCTGTAATACTTATGTCAGGGAGAGACTTACTGCCTAATGAACACTCTTCCTTGAAATCACACAGTGTGTTTCAGTTACCCGCAGGGAGCTGGACAGTGCTGAGCATCAGAGCAGGCTGAGGTTGCTGTGAGCTGGTGCCATGCAGACCCACCTGTGCCAGCAGCAAGGCTGAGCTAGAGATGGCCCACAGCCCCTCACCAACAACCTGTGCTCTGCAGTTGACCACCCACATCAATCCCAAGCAGCATGGGGAAGAGCTAGGTAGAATATTAGAAGTTTATCTGCCAGACAATATTTATTTTTTTTTCCTAATAAAATAAATACAAGAGCTTAGAAGAAACACTTCCTCGCTATAAAAAAAGACAAAAGCTTATTTCCAAGGCTGAGAATACCAGAATGTCTCCAAGTCTGAGTTGAGGCTGACACGATGCATGAGAAGGACAACTGTGACATGCTGCAACACCCAAAGTGCCTGGGTAAAATCGTACAGAGCCTACTGGGCTGTCTCTGCATCTCAGTCATTTCTTTGCTTGTTTTTCTGACCCACCATACAACTGGAAACACAAATCTGAGACATTACAAAATTGTTCTCTATTTTCATAAAATTCAGTTCAAGGTAAAAAAAACAAAGAAGTTAATGTATAAGTAATTTTTGAACATAATCTGCTTACATAATCTTCCTTATATAACTGAAAAAGCAAAATAAGGCTAAATTCACACAGCTCAAGCCCTTCTCTTCCTATTCAGAATTCAATTAAGGCCTGTTCGAGTGCAGATACTTTTTACTCAACCTATAGAACCTCTTCAAATTAAATCTTCTCTCTCAATCTCAACTGGGGGCCTAATATCCATGGTAACCCCTAAGCCACACACATCCTTAATTACCAGCAGCACAATGATAAGGCTTCAGAACTAAATTATTTTTCCCACCCAGGGTCAAGTGTACAGTTTTTTGAATCCCAAGCACTTGCAAAGGGGCACAAGAACTACTGGGAACATCTCAATTTCAAAGAAAATGCTGTTTAATTGTACAGACAGACTACACAACTTTGGGGTGGATCGATTTTTTTTTCATCATTATTAAAGCTATCACGAATACAGAACGACCTTACATAGAATTTATACTTATCTTTGACTTCCTCTTAAAGCTGTTTGCTTGCAGATGAGGAGGAAATGAGAAATAATGAACTCAAGTATCAATTACACGCCAGAATTACTTAGCTCTTCATGTCAGAAAAGCAGAGGAACTTCATGTTTAATTTCCGCCGTTCTTTTTCTTTCCCAATGCCTCACACACCTCAGACAAAGCTCATGCCTAAAGCACATGAGCTTCAGGCAGCAGTGCACCAAACCACACCGAAGTCTTTATCTCCCCACTACAAGCAGCTGCTCTCCCGGTTCCATATTCCCTGTCTTTTAACCACATTGAATCCCTCCATGTCCTCGCACGTCATGTCCAACCTCAAGCAGACTTCTGGGGACCAATTTTGTTTTACAGTTTAAAGGTGTGTGTCTAAAGACACGTCGTATAGCTTCAGATAATTACAGCTATATAAATTCTTCAGAAAATTATGGACTTGAGTGAAAAAAAAGACAAGAGCTTTAGACGAGTGGCAATTTTATGTATTTACTGAGCACACTGCTTAGTAAAGCCACTTACCTATGAGAAAATGAGTCAATATGTCACAGGTGTTAGCTAATTGTGTACTACAAAGTATTAATATACACATTTTCATAAGTACACTCTTCCTTCCAATAAGCACTGCCACCTAATCATTTCAAGTTTAACGAATGATTTAATTTAAACAACTGCACACAATTTCTAGTGTAGCAATGTTTAGACAACAATTAAATAAATCAAATGGCAAAAGATTCTAAGAGGTCAGCTATGCTTTCCATCTAATCCTTCTGCCAAGCAGACAGCAGAGATGCTGGGCTCCCCTTGAAGAGCACTGCTTTAAAGAAGCACTGCATTTAGACTTGGAAAGAATTGATTCTTATGAATATTTCTAAAGCAGAAGCTGATTCTTCTGGGATGAAAACTGGAAGGAATAACACTTCTCTTCTGATCATCCATCAAGGACGTGCACCTTTATTTCCTGGGCCACAGATCAGCCACCAGAAATAACTTTTTTTTTCCTTTTACATTATCAAGCACCTCCATCTACCTGCTTCTGCAGCAGAGACACAGGATCAGTAACGCTGCTCCCTGTGCTTTAACCACTACACGTGGTAGCAGGGGACATGTACTAGCCCCAGGCTTTCTCGTTCTGCTTGAAACCTCAGGCATTTTCTTTTTCCTCTACCCTGCCAGATCAGAGAGGGCTGCCAGAAACCACTTCTGTGAGCTCTGATAAAAGCCTGTCATTTTCCCCTGCCTTTTTTTCCTCCTTTCAAACTCTCCATGTTCCCTCCCATCTCTCTAGCCACTGTTTCATTCACATTTTGGAGGAGATCTGAGAGATGAGATCAGCTATGGTGGCAGCTGTGAAGCACAACAGACCATTCAGCCACACATCACTCCCTCACAAGGTTTCCTCTGTATGGAGATTTCACCTTGTACTTCTGCAGTTCTTACAGGCAGTTATTTCAAATACGCCACAAAACCAAAACTGCATTTTCAAGTTCCAAATGCGCAAAAACAGTGTTCCACAGTCAAAACAGCAATTGTTAACAAGAATAAAAGATGATGTTTATGATAGAAACAGGAAAAGAGCACACAAAAGCAGACAGTAATCTGTCTGAGCAGTAACTTGAACACTTGCCATAATCTGCGTGCACCCAGAGCCCAGTGCTCACAGTGCATGGTACCATGCAGCAGACAGCTACCCTGCCACATCAACAGGCTTCATGGTGGAAAGAAAGTGCTGAAGTAGACCAAAGGGTGAAGGCCATAATACAGAAGCCCATCAAAAAATATAACACCCAAAACACTTATCTGCTTCTGCAGAATGAAGAAAAAGCAAGCAAGATCAGAGGATGATGCCACCAGTACCTTATTCGTTAAGGTGAGTGGCATTTAATTCGGTTGATGGTTGGATGGTCTTGCAGGTATTTTCCAATCTTGGTGATTCTGTGATTCTGGATCTGTTTGCGTATGATAAAATTGTCCTCGACAGAACAAGAGCTATGGTCCTAGCCAAACAAGTCCCCACTGTCCTGGCATTTACTTTCTTCCATTTAAACCAATAAGGGGATGCAAACAACCTCCACCCAGTGCTACCTACCCACAAATCTACCTACATTTCACTACCCTGCTGCTGTTAGCTTCTTTCCAATGCCAAGCAGTGCTCACCACTGCTTGCTGTGCTCACATCATTCCATTCTGTTCCCTGCCTGGAGACACGTCTGTGGAAGAGGAACTAAAATTAAGCATAGAGGTAATGTTCAGGGAAATCTCTGCTAGCAATGAAACAAATTAACACCTCAATTAAATGCAACTGTTCCTACACCTTAGCAAACAGAGGCTGAGAGGCTAAAAGTGATTACATGCCTACAGAACAGGTTGAGCACCCACAAACAAACTCCTGAAATTCATCTCACACCACGGCACCAAACTCTCTCCTTGCTTAAATATTTCCCTGAACTTGTCCCCAGCCAGAGCTGCCTACAACAAGCATTAAAAAGTTAAGAGGGAACTTGTTCTCTAGTTCAGGACTGGTGCCAGCAAGGCTGATTCATACAAAATCTCTCCAATCATACAGGAACCAGGTTTCATTTCCCTGCTTCCTGACGGCCCACCAGAAAAGTGAAAGAGGAGTCACCAAGAGAATAGAAGAGGGGCTGGGAGCTGAGAAGCCACTGGAGGATCTGGTTATCAGCCTGAGGATACATGTACAACAACTGCAAGTGGACCTAATCTTTCCTCCCGGATTCACTCCTAACTTTACACTCATGATGGCAAACATGCACTGCAGCAGCTAACGGTGTTCATCATAGTTAAATTACTCTTGAGAAAGCAAAGAGCACCTGTGACATTTCCTACTACATCTCCCTCCACCAGCAAGTATTCTTGGCCAGGAGACAGTCTAGTGATTGAGAGAACAAGCTAAGAAGGTGGACATACTCTAAAGGGATGTAATGGACAAACAATAGTGGCATCCGAGACATTTTACTCCAAAATCTATATCTAAACCATCTGAGACCATGCAACCATGTGCATCTTCACCCCACTGGCATTCTGTTCTTTCCTCTACAAACATAATATTGTAAATCTGGGAGTTTTAAGTGTTATACAAACAGCTATATGCCTCTGTGTTTATTTTTTCGTATCAGCAGGACTTGTAAGTACTGGGTATGCTGTGGATAGGTTGGCAGTTGGACTTGATTAATTTTTCCAACCTTAATGACTCTATGTTCTAAATCTCAGAGAAAGACCTCACCTTTGAGCAACAGAACACAAGATAACAATTTAAATACTTGTAAAAACGTACGGCTCTAATGACTTCTCCTAAGTAGCTGACAACTCCAACTCCAAGGGAAAAGGCAGCTGCAGAGATGACTGTCAGACAACAAACCGTATCACGTTCCAGTGCGTAGCCTGCAGGAAAGGCTGACCTGCTCCATCAAGGAGAAAGGGCTTTGTAACATGGCTTCTTCTTAGTCTTGCTCCCTTAGTTGGAATAAGTGGCTGGAGCAGATGATCTGATGGTTGGACTCGATCTTATTTTCCAACCTTAATGATCACATGATTAACAATTGTACGAAACGTCAGACATTTGCATCAAGGCAGAGCCATCTTAATGAAGGGACACTTGGTGGCAACAATAATCTCTTCTGGTCTAATGAATGGCCAGATCACGGAGGAAAAAGGCTTCAACCAGGTAGCAGTCAGTGATGTGAAACCACCAAGGCACCAAAAAGACACGTACTGACTCCAGAGCCTTGGTGCCTTTGGTACCCAGCCTAAAGACCAAACCAAAATACTAGCAAGTGGGTGTCTTTCAAGATGCTACATCCAATAGCTTTTGTTAGAACACAGCTGAAAACCACAGAGAAAGAATATGACCTGGAACTCGATTATACTGCATGGTGTGTAACAAACAGCACCAATCTGCTCTGTGAACAGTGAGGCTGGCACACATCAATGGGCACTAAAGCAGGCCTAGAGAAGGGAAGGTCATAAGAAGGAACACTGATCTAATGTAGAAACTAAATTAGGATAATATTAGAACAAAGAATGTGACACTGAGATTCTTCCACGTAGGACCTTCAAATATGTAAAAGGCCACAGATTTGCAGTGAGAAAAAATGATCTAAAGATGATGAAAATTCTTCAAAATACTTCCAAAATTTACTAGATGTCCACTGATTCAGGGCATTTCTACTCAGCCTTGCTGATGAGAAGAGCCTTGCAGCAGACGGTGCTGCACGTCACAGAGGACAGCACACATTAAACCAAACCTGTTACTGGTTTGAAAACAAAGAAAATATTGAAATATGATCTACAATCACATAGTGCTTAACCACTCTGCTGCTTACAATCAGCAAGCAAAAAAAGCCCCAGAAATTCTCACTATCTGTAAATGGCACTGGCTGTTTGCATTCCACGTCACAATCAATTCTACCCCCACTCTTCCTCCTAAAATTGATTCTTAAGCTCCCAGAAAACACAAAAACATCCTCATACGAGTCACACACTGTTAACATTTAAGTGTGGAAGTAATTAAGATTGCAGCCTAAAACAATTTTAACCATAAAAAAATAGTGGAATGTAATAGAAATATCAACTCCCTTCCACTGGCACCACAGGGTGCTACTTAGCAGTGATGTAACCAGATCACAGTATTTCATTTTCCTTCCACACGCATTTATAGCTCTTAATGAAGTGAAAATGTACTGATAACAACCAGATGTTCCGTTACACAGACCAGCCCTTAACAAGCTGCTGAAAGCAGCCTTTATAATTTTAAGCTTTGGGAGCTCTATCTCACAATAGTTTCTACATAAAACTTGCAAGGTTAAACCTGGAAGTTCTACCTTTTGCTGACTATGCAATTTTGGTCACTAATGTACACCCCTGGGTGCTAATGTTAGCGAGACCAAAGAAAAAACAGAGTACCCATAAGACACCCAAGTGAGCCAAAAACCAGCCATCAACATACTGTAACACAAGTGTAAGAAGAGACTGCACAAGTCTAATTCATGAAATGCAATAACTGTCATTTCTATAAAATGTCTTACATTTAAATGTTGATACACAAAACCTTCCCTGCTGGCATTCTGTACAATGCAGCAGAGCCTATTTTTCATGAGGGTTATACAAGATTCTCTCAATAATTCTCAGATATTGGGCCACAATGATGCAAAGCCCCACGGTCTCTGATACAATTTGCATTAGCTGCACTGAGTGCAGCTGCCAGGAAGGATATTTACCTCTCTAAACAAAGCCAACATTGAAAAACAGCTTCTTCCATTCCTTGTTAACAGTGTCGATATGCTTTGCTATACAGCTCTGGAGCCTTGCCCAGCAAAAATCAGCACTTTTTTTTCTTACTTCAGTAACTTTCCAAATATTTCCTTCAGTTATATACAGGCTGGATATGAGAAACAATTTATTTTCAGAGTGGTGATGCAGTGACATAGGCTGCACAGGGAGGTGGGGGAGTCCCCATCCCTGGAGGTGTTCCTCAACTGTGGAGACGTGGCACTGGGGGACATGGCCAGTGTGCATGGTGGGGTGGGCTGTGGCTGGGGATCTCAGAGGTCTGCTCCAGCCTCAATGATTCTATTGCTCTAAGTGCACTGACTTCTCCCACCAAAAGGCACTTGATATGATAATATAGAACAATTTCAAAAGCGAAGCTTCCAGGACTGATGTACACGTGCCTCTGCTCCTGTGTTTTGGATATGGGGACAGTGTCAAACACACTAAAATTGATCCTGTGTTTTATTGAAGGAGAAAAAAAAACAAACAAACATTAAAAGCAGGATCTGGAGAAGACATGCATTCAGACAGCAGATGCTTGCAGTAGTCCATCATGAAAGCGTATCTACAGAACCAAATGACACGGTAATTGTGATAATCCTCTGCTAAGCCCACTGAACGTTTCTAAAAAAATCTGCTGTTATGAATTACATTGCAAACACAGGTTCAGCATGCAGGCTTTAACAGTCTGTGCCACTGCAAGCTGCCTATGCTCCAGCAAAGGACCCAAGTCCCACTTCACAAATCATTACACTTGAAGATTTCATGTAGTCCGCTCCACCTATTCCACCCCCAAAATCACCTGATAAGCCTGAAATCTCCTTGATTTATTCCAGCTATAGGAAGAACATAACTACTTCCCTGATACAAAGTAGGAAAAAAATAATAGTATAAATCTAATCAGGGAGAAAGGAAATTAAAAAGTAATCATGCCACTGAAACCACCTTGATCAACTTACAACAACAAAAAAATGACCTTAAACAAATGTCCAAATGTCTCAGTTTTATAACAACTTTATGAAGAACAGAGTTCTTTTCACTCTCCCTGCAACATGCTGTGGTCCCAAGTCTTTTGCCCTGCAGTGCAGATACCACAAAGGCCAACAAGCTGCAGGAAAACTCTTCCAAGGACCACTGTGTGATCGTGTATTTCAGAAAGCAACATTTTCCTCTACCTGCTTTTCCTTACACTACCTCCCCTTCCATGACATGCAAAAAAAAAAGTGGGTTAAAGCAGTAGTACATAGTTAAACATTTTTACACTAGTAAACATGGGAACGATTGACATTTTTGTAAATCTTAGTATCCTTCTTACTGTTGTTCAAGCTGACAGTTCAGCAGCATGCCATTTGTGGAAAAATATAGGCCAGAAAGCTTATTTGTCAAAAAACAAAATAGGCATTTCCACATCCACCTCTTCCAGAAGGTAAATAATGTTTCTAACACATCTGATCACTGAACATTTTAAACAGGCTTTGTGACTTCTTCAATTAAATCATCAGCATATGGAGTATTGACAAGGGCTGAGTGCTTTCTACAGACACTTCTGTTCCCAGCATCCACATTCACACAGAAATACAGAAGCTGACAGGTTCACCTGTTGAAAAGGGTTAAGAACATGTATGCCTTTAAAACTCTTCCTGCCAAAAAACCAGAACGTGATACAGGATTCCATACAAATAATGGGACTTCAATTCAAAAAATCCTGCCAGATGCACGAATTCCCCACTTATCTCAATCTTTTCACTCCTCTGTACCTCCTCTAACCTGCTCCACTCAAAAAGTGGATCTGCTCCAGGAAATACTCACCAACTTTGCAGAAGGGCACTAAATTACACTGCTAATTTGTTACACAATACTACCCAAACCTCACACAATGCTGAGGTGATTGTACTTAAGGAGAGCAATGTTTCAACTGTTGCATCTTGGTCTGCTTCCCAACCAAGAAGAAATACAAAGTATAAAATAAATCAGAGTTACATACCACGCTATACTAAACACTCAGGAACTCTTTCAAAGCTGCGATGCTTTAATTGAAGAGACACGCTTTAGGCACAGACAACAATGCAATTTAAACACAAAAGCAATTGCTGACATGACCTCTGCTGAAGTTCATACTAGAAAAAAGTCAAAGTTAATCTAGGCAGAGGTGGAAAAACATTTTTATTCCTAAAGAACAAAGAAAGTTTACCCTCATTTAAAACTACCAATTGTAAAAAGAAAATTAGCTATGTTTTGTGGCACATACAGCCATGGAATGTGGGATCATCATATCTCAAATGAAGCAAACAGAACAACTTCTCCAGATGGATTGAGCTGGGTGCACAATGCTGACCACATCTTTCTTCCAAACTCATGGCTGTGGGTTATCATTATCAGTACTTCATCACCACATGCAGCATTCAAATCTAAGCATTCAATGCTAAGATCTCATCATTGCATGTTTATATTCTCTCAAACGTTCAGCTTATTGAGGGAGGTTGAAGATAACAGAGCCAACTTACAAGAGGGGAATTTCAACAATGAGCTGGATGAGGCAGCACAGCAGCTCTTCTATGAGGTCTTCACATTCTGTTCCTGAAAATGAATCATAGCAAAGGTTTTCTGGATTTTCAGATAACAAAAAAAAAAAAAAACAAACCTAGATTTAAACAGATTTAAACATAGGTTCAGATGATGAACATTTCTAATTCAGGGACGAACACTAGAAGAAATGTTAGATTTAGAACTACAGCATTTTTACATTAAATAAAAAGCATTTGGGATTCACAGTATCACAGAATGGCCAGGGTTAGAAGGGAGCTCAAGGATCACGAAGCTCCAACCCCCTGCCACATGCAGGGCCACCAACCTCCACATTTCATAGCAGCCCAGGCTGCCCAGGGCCCCATCCAACCTGGCCTTGAACACCTCCAGGGATGGACGGGGCATCCACAGCCTCTCTGGGCAGCTGTTCCAGCACCTCACCACTCTCATAGCAAAGAACTTCCCCTGACATCCAGCCTCAATCTTCCCTCCCTCAACTTGAAACCATTTCCCCTTGTCCTGCCGTTATCTACCCTTTCAAATTGTTGACTCCCCTCCTGTTTGCAGGCTCCCTTTAGGTACTGAAAGGCTGCCATGAGGTCACCCCGCAGCCTTCTTTTCTCCATGCTGAACAAGCCCAGCTCCCTCAGCCTGTCCTCGTAGGGGAGGTGCTCCAGTCCCCTGATCATCTCTGTGGCTCCTCTGGACCCTCTCCAACAGCTCCCTGTCTTTCTTGTGCTGGGGGCTCCAGACCTGGACACAGTACTGCAGATGGGGCCTCACAGGAGCAGAGCAGAGGGGGACAATCACCTCCCTGTCCCTGCTGGCCACCCCTCTGCTGATGGAGCCCAGGATGCCATTTGGTTTCTGAGCTGCAAGAGCACACTGCTGGCTCATGTTCAGCTTTTCATCTATCAGGACCCCCAGGTCCTTCTCTGCAGGGCTGGATTATCACCAGTGATGCTAGGATTTTTACGTGCAAAACAAATAGCTACTAACAATTGGAAGTTCTCACTGCTTACCTAAGCTCATATTTAATCGTGCTC
The DNA here is from genome assembly GCF_019238085.1 of Lagopus leucura. NCBI lineage: Eukaryota > Metazoa > Chordata > Aves > Galliformes > Phasianidae > Lagopus > Lagopus leucura. Next base: position 7,939,565 of record NW_024962253.1, read on the forward strand.
TCTCAGACAATCTGACTGACTGATAATTAAGGACTTCAATGAGCCCACAGTTCAAGTCTCCTCTCAAAATCCTCTGCACTGCTTGTTTCCCCATTTTTTTTTAATAGCAAGTGAAGAATAAGCAAAGACAGAAAGAAGTTACATTTGTCTAACATGCACTGAGCAATACTTCAAAAAAGTAATCTTTTGAAGCAAAGGGATTTAACAGTGCTGAATGCCTAGGAGCAAGCAAAGCTTTTTCCTCTGCGCTGCCAAATAGGCACTGCAGCATTGCAGCACAATGAACACACAATTCTTGTTCACTTTGTGCTTTCAAATAAGTAGGTCATGCAATAAACACAGCCCTGCAGGTTATGACAGTGTTATTCTGCTTAACCCAAACTAAAAAATCTGTAACTCCAAAAACTCGATTTCAACAAACATATCAAAGTTTTTATATTCACAATAAAGCAGAAGTATTTCTTTCCACAATCAGTTTATTAAAAACACATTAACAATTGTCACCTAGTGAACTGCACATTCAAAGTGAGGTGAGTTTTTTTTTTTTTTAATAACAGAAACGTGGTTTCCTTCATATAGAATCCAAGAGCAACACAGCATAGCTCCTGTTAGCTGAAAACAAGAGCTGCTAGGAACATTTAACATCAGACAGAAACCACTGCCACAACGAAGCCCAAATAGTGTGTGCTAAAGGCACCTGAAGGTGTCACTTTTGAAAAGCTTTTTGAATCTATAAAATGCTGATAAAGCAAGACTGCTCCACATCAAAAGGGTCCTATTGTGTTTGGGTTTTTTTTTCTGTTAATGGTTGAGGAAAGCAAGAAGAAAAAGGACAGGAAAAGTAACAACAGTGCATTTTGAGAATATTGTTTATCACACAACTTATTTGAAGAGTGAGCAATGTTATTTGAATACTAAAGAGGGCTTTTCCTCACACTTTATATTTAAACTAATGCAAGAAACACAGGATTGGGACAATTACGCAGGATGGAAGATGCTTGCCTTTCCTTTCCTGCTCTGCTCTCAAAGTTTTTTTCCTAAAAACCTTAGTGGCTGTAATCAATGTCATTCCACCAGAGTAATTAATGTATCCTTTCCCCCATTGGGGCACGGGCATTCTCGCTTAATTCTTGTCTTTCCAAACAATGACACAGACGCATGCCAAATCTATAACGTGAGAGCAAGCCATAAACATGGAACACTCCGTGTTTTCATAAACAGTATCTTTTTCAACAGCAGGATAAAGACAATACACACAACGCTTACTCATGTTCACAGATCACACACTTGGATCCATGGAAAGCCTTGGGAAAGTAAGTACAGGGCGAATCCTTCCAGACAAGGTTAGAGCCACGATATGGGATCTCACATAGGTAATAAAACAGCACTGCTTCTCAAATACCAACATGCTACGTTGTCACAACCCAATCTGAGCTACAGCAGCAGGACGTGCCCAACATTAGTAACATACTGACACAGCAAGGTATAACTCCACCTTAGATGCCACCTGTTTTGCTGTCCTATTGCTCCTATAGATTGGATAGAACCTGGACACCACTAAAGCAATAAGTCAAATTACTCATGCAACGGTACTTAAAGCCTCATACATGCAGTTAATTGTACAACCCACAGACTCAAAGCATCTTTGGGTATTGTGGTTAGATCTTCAACTCCCAAGGGTTCCCAGCTTTCCCTTAGCAGTGCTAACAATGAATGCATGAACTAATGCTACCCTTCTTTTCCTGTACGCAATAACCTGCAAGTCTAGAGGGGCTCTGGTGAATGTATGGTTGTTTATTTCCCCTCCCATGTCCTCCATGCCCCTCTGCCCACAGTTGTCTGCCAAGATAAAACAAGACCACTGCGTGTCAAACAAACTGTACATTTTCAGCTGCTTTCTTTCCAAGGCAACAGGCACTTTGGGATTCCTCTACATTTGTTATAACGTACCAAATACAGTCTTTGGCAACTCCATGCTAAAAACTTCTACACTGAAAACGAATAAAGTTTATTACAGGTCAAGGAATAAGCTAAATGAATCCACAGTTTGCTTTAGAATACAATACGTAGCACATGCCAATCTCTCCCATACTTCTCAATCACAATACAGTTGAAAAACCCAAAGATATTAAGGGATATACGCAACAGAAGCCTTACCAAAAGCTAAACAATCTGAAGACTTACTCCAGCTTCAGCATGTGCCAAGCCTAATTTAGCACTGACTGATACCAGTGATTTTTAGATGAAACTTAAAGGATGTGGTTTAAGTGTCAATGAGGATTTTCCTACAACTGAAGTTGTGCAATCATCTCCAGAGCTGCATCCAACTTCTCAATTATGGGTGAAGACAAAGGGCGTACTTCCTCCAGGCATAAGGAACCACCTGAAAACTGCCAGTGGGTGAGAACTTCTGTGAAGAGTCTGAGTAAACCCTCCTGCAGCAGAGGCTCAGCCCCGTGCCACTTGTTCATTAGAACACCATGAAGGTAGGCTGCAACGTACCTTTGTACTTAACCTTTCTGCAAAGAGAAAAACTCCAGTAATCACATCTTACAGAGCTTTCTTCCAAACTTAAATACATTCCAGCAGGAAAAAGCATAAACTGAACATTTAGAAAGATTGAAAGCGAACTGTAAAAGAAAGTTTTTACAGAAAACTGTAAAAACTGGGAGGCGATTCTTCCAGGTAAGCCAGGTAAAGCACCACCTAAACAACAGCAATTATGTCAGAAGAGAAGGCATTTCTCAAAAGCCCATGGCAAGGATATTTCCGCAGACCATTACTGTCATATAAAGTTCTGCCTGAAATACCAAACACACAGCAGGTGCTGATGTTGTGACTGCACAGCGAGCAAACTGAGTGAGCTGACAATGTGGCTAGGCTCTCTGAGCTAACAGGTTCTCTGCTTATTCTCACATGATACTAGGATGGATTCACAAGCTAAAAGGAAAAAGAACGCGATGCTGATAGTTTAAACAGGGAAACAAAACAACTCCAGAGGTTTAAGCTGAATGGTTATGCTTTCCCACAAAAAACACTGATGGATGCAAACAGAAAGTATTAATAAATCTGTATAAATAAATCTGTGTAAGCTTCAGAACAAATTGTATTCTAAAGAATGAAATATATGCTGTAGAAAGCCAGACATCATTATGAAAATAAAAGAAACGTTTTTTTCTGTTTACTTTAATGAACCCTAACACGAAAGCATTCCATTACGCTCTGCAAATTATACTTCACTTTTCACATTGGTAAGTATGAAGACCACACAGTACATACTTGAAAACATTATCTGAAGGACTTGTTAGGAAGAAGAAATGCTGGCTACGTGAACACAGCATGCTATAAAACCCAGTACCTTGAAGAAGGTATTCCAACTGGAAACACAGGTCAGGAGCAGCACCGGCCTCAGCCCACAGCTGAGCAGGGACAGAGAACTGGTTTCCTGCCTTCAGTCTCCTGCCTTAGCCAGCAGACCACACACAATCCTCTTCCTAATCAAGAACATCCAGCTACCATTCAGCTCCAAGATAACTGCTAAGCACATTTGCCATCAAAGTGCATAAAATTACCACAAGTAAACATCACTGAGAATTACAGTCGAGTGCTACTAAAGATAGGATAAACATGGATCTATCCCAGTGGCAAGTCACTTTGTTTTTGTTTTTTTCTTTTCAAACACTGCACAACAAGGAACTCCCAGCATGAGGAATAAAGATTGCTGATGCCCTAACAAAAGTTGTCAGCATTTCCATCTGTTTTCCTGTGCTACACTGAAACAAGAGGTAGGCAGGCTTTTTTTTTTTTCAGTAAACAGCTCTCAACCCTCAAACAATCTGCCATGACACAGTGCAAAGAGCAGGCACCACTTGCTGCTGCACCAGTTAGCTGACCTCATTCTTGGAGATTACTCACCTCAGTTTAAATACATTAAACCATTTCAACATGCAGTACTTAATCCCTTGGCATCATAAGTTGATTTCCCCAGAGCACTGGCAGGCGCCAAGGAGTTAAAACAGATTTTCAAGAGCAGTTTTCACTATTTAGTGAGCAAGCAGCTGTCAGGCATTCTGAGTGGTGTCCTTCCTTGCTGGACTGACAGATGAGGGAAGTCCACTTTCAGAAATTTTTGGTTACTCTTTCACAATTCACTTGCACAGTATCAGCATTCTGATGCCAATCCTTTTTGGCCAAACCGTTTTTGGCTTTATGCAACACATACACAACTACAAAGTCATCAGTGTCTTAAAACAAAGCTAAAGAGACCAACGTTGTCTTGCCAGCATTATCCACCATGTATTCTGCAAAGGTGTCTTGACACAGTGCTACACAAAGCTTTGTAGCAGACAACACATGGGTTTTCTTTTTGCTGTCAACAGAATACTGAACACATTCATGCTCAGAAGACTTTCCTGGTTAGTCACTTCGGTTTGCTTTTCAAACAGATGACAGCAGGAGTGCTCTTACAACAAAGCCATTCCTTTGCTGCCATTGTTCTTGTTTAACACTTTTTCTTTTTTTTTTTTTTCCTGGGGAGGACTTTTTCCCTTTAAGACATTCTATTTAAATACACTTTGCCAATACTTTGGTAGAAGTTTTGTCCACCAGCTCAATTTTATCTTCTGCCTTTTGAGGGATCAAAAAACTGTCAATATTTCTAAAAATCATAGTAATTCTATTTCCTAGCTGTTACTGACTTATGGAATGTGAGAAGGTAAACCAAAGAGTACATTTATTTCTATAATACCCTTCTCCTGAAGTATGGCTACACTACTTCCAAGGCATAAGAACAACAATGGATCTTATGTTCCAGTGGTGTTCTACAAGGAATACTTCTCCTCTTCCTCTATCATCAGAAGAAAGAGAACCAAGTAACACGATCTACATCTCTTTCCTCCATAGAGCTTCCTGCAGATGAGAGAACAGAGGAGTGAAGTGCATGTGCAGGGCCACAAGAGGCAATCAACTTACAGAACCACAAAGGGAAGGCAACTTCTAAGCCCCAGGAAGGGAGAAAAAAATGACATTAATGCCCTGATGTCACTGAAAGCGGTGAACAGTTGAGGTAAGAAAAGTAACATCCTCCAATCTCCGCAAATACAAGGAATCCAGTCTCCTAAACAACTCCTCCAGTGTCAGTCTCACAGTAGTGGTAGAAAAGCTACACTCCATTCTCGTTTGTTCCTCCCACTGGGTTAGAGGCCATCCTGTGTATCCTAACAACGTGAACACAGCTCAAGAAGAGGGCTAGTTTGCCATGAGAACCTGTAGTGTACTAACAGTTTGTAAACAGATGTTTAATTCTAGCAAAAGACAACAGTAAACAAGTCTCTAAAAGCTCTCAGCACACTTTAAAGCCATCCTCCTTCATATGCTAGATAAAAAGGAAGATAATTTACACCTAATTATTTCAGACTTGAAAGAGGAAAGCCAGTTTTACTACTGCCTACATACTTTCAATCTCACAGGGTGTCCTGGGGGGTACGACACACATCTAACATCAGTACTGCCCAATTTCAGCAGCAGATACCTACCATATGAGCCAGGTGTTTTATCCTCGTAAGTAAAATGAAGTTGCAGTTCCTCTTCTGACATCCGACTGATGAACACTTTCAGCAAGCAGCAGATAATAAATAATGCATTGTGAGCCTGCCAAATAAAGAGGTGACTGGAAAGGAAGCAGAAACAGGAATCAGTAACACAATTTGGAAAAGTGCATTAAAAGCAATGAAAGCAATGATCACAAGATACATGACATTAACAGAAGAGTTCCTATGGCTGAAGCAAGGAAAAGCTGAAGTGCTCTAAAGCATTAACCTTCTGAATGCAGGGAGGCTACGGCTTCATTACATTTCCTTGAGTAACAACAAGTGAGCACTAGGAAGCCCATACAACAGCACAACATCAAGCTGTGTTGATGCACTGATGGATTAAATAAGCAGAAGCCATCCAGGAAGGAGTAGCATTGCTCTCCAGATATAAGCAGAGCAGCTCTGGCAGCAAGGAGGCATTAAAAAGAACATCTTCTTTCTCTCTCTGATGGGAGTCAAATATTTACCAAAGGTTACGGGGGAACAATTGCAGAAAGCTTCCTGGAAGAGCTGTATGATGCTACATTCATAACCTCTTGTTCTTTCCTGCTGCTGAACAACAGTTGCATAACACAGCTTGAAAGCAGTATCCATATATAGATGTTTCTGCTCAAACCAATCAAATCTGAAAATAATTTCTGAGGGCCTTCATAAATCAGGATTTAGCTAAAAAGTCAGGTGACTTTCAAATATCTCAAAATCAATAACTTAAGATTAAATGTCTCCTTTGAAAAATAAACATTCTCTTATCTGAACCCTTACACCTATCATTAAGTTTCCTACCACGCAATAGTCGGCCCCCCACATAAAACCACCTCAAAGAGCTTGGGGTTCTCAACTTCCAGCCTGGAAACACAGCATGCTTACTGCCCATATGGGGTCCACCCAGAGAAAATTAGGACAGCAAGCCCCCAGGAGTGCATAATTGGGAAGGCAGAAATTAACCTGAAGTCACATCATTTTCACCTACAAATGTGCTTACCTAGCAGGGAAGACAAATACTCTTTTGTTCAGATAATACATTCATCAGTTATGCTTCATACTCTCTGCTTGATAAAGCGTTAGACACTTTCCTAATTTCAAACAATGACTTAAGGGAAGTTTAACTTTGTTCAGTAACTATGTTAACTGGTAGAGCATAACTCCAAAGCCAGCAAAAAATTGAAAGTTGAAGTGTGAAAAGGTGCACCCACCTTTTCTGCCAGTACTTACTTTTGACATTCTGCTGATATTTTTAATTCTTTGGTTCTAGAAAGAAAGACTTTAATCAACGAGCCAAGGTTTCCTGTTCGAGGATTCTTCTCCACTAGATGAGGAATTGCAAAGACACAATTAAATAGCACTTGTAAGTTGAGACAATTTAGTTCAAACTGTATGTAGAATGAAAACAGACGTCAATGCCTTAAGTATTTCTGTAGAAAGTATGATACTTGTTTTCCTAAACAGTGGTTACTCTGTTTTTAAGATTTTCCACTACATGCTTTACTACTCCATGATTGTTCTCTAAAATAATTTTTGTTCTGAATTAAAAATATTCCAGTGTGAAGCTTCTATGGCTCCCTTTGCAAGGCTTGCATAGAGCTCTCTATCAGGAAGCAGGTTTCCACTACTTGCAACTTCTTTGTAATATCACTGACCACATTCATATTATTCCTTCCTTTCACCCCTGATTAATTCTCCCTCACAGATTATCTTTGAGGGCAGGAGGAAAAAGAGGTAGCAAGGACGGAGTTATTTGTTTTAAACCTTTCAATCATTTCATGTTTTACAAAAGGAAAGTTAGCTTTCTAAAGGCTTGGAATACATAAACACACTTGACACTATTCTAATCTTGCCAGTAGAACACATACAGTTACATATACAAAAGATGTGAATGTGTACATCTATGTTGCTAACATTTTTGCTCAGCCAGATGGAAACAAGATGTCAGTTTCTCACCTAAAGATTTGCAGACTGAGATGGTTGCTTCTTCCAAAAGTTTTAAGTCAGCACTGTGGGGAGGGGAAAAAACGGTTCCATTAGCAATTCAAGTTCCATTACTTGAAGAGAAAATTCATTACAAAACAGTGAAACATTGCTACAGAGCACTTCATTTTAACAACACATTAGCTAGTTTACATAGCTACTGAGCAGTAGAATATGCATTTGAAGTACAACAACCATAGAAACATATGAACTACTAAATCTTATGAACTACTAAAATCTGTGCTAAATTCTATGAACTACTAAGACAGGAAACTGATATTCAGAAATTAATTGTCAATGAGACATCACTGAAGCATTTGTTACCAGTATTACCCCTGTGGCTTTGATGCTGTCGTGCTTGGTTTGACGTCACTGAAATTAGGCATTAGCTACACTGCAAGTTTGATGCTTTCAAAATGACAAATACCACTGAAATACACTGATGTGATCCAATATATAGCCCCTTGATTCTGTACTTCTTTGGATTTCCTAATCCTGTTTTGCACCCAGACGTTGCCCCACATTTTTGCATGTTCTCAGCTTGCAATTACAGTAACACACAGTATTCACATATCATCCACATGATCTGAATAAGAGAAGGCATTAAAAAGAGTAACTTAATGGGATAGGAAGACTTCTCTGTAAGTGCTCTAGCTGACTCTCCTCTCCTATTCACCCACAATTCAGAGACCATGACAGAACTCTATGGATTTGGTCAGGCCAATTTTCATGTTCCCAGAAAGACCTCAATAGCTTCCACAGGATCTCTGGATTAGATCTGTAGCTTATTTAGGCAGACATGATTTCCAAGAGTGGCCAAAGCTGAACAGCTCCTTGGAGAAAAGAGACAAAATTTTCCTCCTCCCTACCTTAGGATGCCTGAGCATGTAAGAAATCACCTCCACAACACAGTCAAATACTAAAACTAAATATACTTTCAAGCAAAAATACTTACATACATTCTAAGTAGCCTGTATTGAAACACACACAATTCTACTGAAACATAAAAAACAACCATTTCATTCTAAGGACAATCAATTACCAGAACAGCTTGCTTTCAGTTTGTGAAGGCTTAAAACCCAACAGGGCACAGCCCTGGGCACGCTGTTCTGGCTGACCTGCTTCCAGCAAGGCATAGGGTAAGGCAAGCCCTAAAGCTCCCTCCTGCCCTCAGCAGCTCTGTAACACTACTCCTCCTTCAGCTCTCCTCTTTCCCATCTTTCATTCCCAGCCATTATAGTAATGACTTAATGACTCATCTTCCTCAATTCTTGCCAAGACATCTTCTGTATCCAAATTTTTATATAATTACCTGCTAATGTTTCTTTTCATTAATTTGCAACTGAAATCAATAATAGCCTGGACAATCTCAAAACCTGAGCGAGCCTACAGCACCCAGCATCATTCTCAATATCATTGGTTTTAAGCTGGAGTAGGACTTATGGGAGAAGACATACAGCTGACATGTCATTAAATGTAAGAAAGGAAATATCTCCAAGCAGAAATATGTTTCAGTATGAGAAACATTTATTGTAAATCATCAACCTGAAACAAAAAAAAATTTTCAGCTCTCTTTACAGGCTTTTAATTACAGTGCTTTTCACCGGAGAAGTATCTTTCCCTGTTGGAAAGGTGTAATATAGTAATACTGCAAAACTTAATACTGTCCTAATTAGATTACCAAAATTGCTGTTGCTTCCCAAGCATTAGGATTACATTTCCCAATGAGTAACCTGATTAATACAAAAACAGCTGAGACAGAAGACAAAAAGATAAGGATATTGGTAGGAACAGCAACTGATAGAATTATTTCAGAGGTTTTCAATAGGAGAGACCTCAACACAGAAACAAACATTTTGGTATGCCTGTAGCTACTCTGTGGATCAGAGTAACTTGGTGTGCAGTGAGCTGGCAGCATGCAGCTCTGCACCTACAGCTGAGCATCTTAAGACATTTTCACATTATGAAGATCGGCTTCATTAACATCAAATGCTGGCCTTTTTCCTCTTTCAAAAATTGCTTTCAAACATAAGTCTCAGAAACAGAAAACATACTCAGATCTGTGCTTTAAAACATTAAGATCAGTCTCAAAGGTGGTCTCCTGTTTCAATGCTAAAAGCATGCAGAGTAATTAAAAGCAAGTGGTACAAAACCAGAATGCCTTGTCAACAGCTTCCGACAACATTATTTGCTAGGCCCGGGGTGAGACAAAGATATATCTATTTTAAGCATCTAAATCTGTCCATCTGGCTGCTGTCACCAGGATGTGCTCCTTCTGAGCAATTACAAGCATGGTGAGCATTACCCTGGACACCAACCCACCAGAGAGCTCTCAGATACTAAATAACCAAAACCCAACTAAAACCATCCACCTCCCACCACCCGAAGAAGCTCCGTACTCCTAGAATACAAGCAGAGCGATTACTGCAGTTGCTTCAGAATTTAAACCTTAAGTGTATACTTTAATCCTAATTGCAGTTCACTTTTTCCCCTAATACTCAAGGTATTAATTCTTACAGGAATTTTTTTTTCCCCCTTCCCTCAAGCACACAATACTCAAATTTCAACAAACTGTCAGAATCAATAACCAAACCAAGCAAGACCTTCAGAATTTCAGCAACACTTTCAATATCTGAGCCATTCTTTTTGGTACCAAAACAAAAACGAGCTTTGACACCTAGAAAAACCAACCCACTCCTTCTCCTTCGCACAAGAACACAGATCTGAACTTTGCCATCCCAATTACTAGGCAACAACAACCACCCAACTCAAGGAATAGGAACACCCAGTGAGAGCATACTGCAGCAGAACACCACCCCAACACATGCACAGAGGAAAAGAAGTTGTTCTGAAATCCAGTAGAATTAATGCTGCAACTATTACACCTCCAAAGACTGATCCACAAAGGGAGATGTGGAGATGACATTCTCTTAACGAATAAGCATAGAACTGGAAGGCTAAAACTAAAACATCCCCCCTTTCTAATCCAACAGCAGCACTGGTAGCATTCAACTTTTTCAGCAAGAACAGGACTGGACTGAAGCTCAAGCAAGCACTAGCTCCCTCTGAAAACTCCACATCCAAAGAAAGGGATTGCTTTGTTAGATGCTCTTAAGATCACTGTTTGGGACAAAAACATCTAAAATGCATTTAAATCGATCCTTTTGAACACATTACACTTAACTGCAATGAGGTAACCACAGGAGGATCCCATGGAATACATGGAGGGAACAGCTTTTCAGAAAAGAAAGGCAACAACTTAGATCCAGATGAACGTGAGGTGCAGGATTACTTCCCTCACACTTGAACAAAAAGTTCTAGGCTTCACAGGAATGCCCTCTTCCTCTGTGATCTGTTGGCCAGCATTTTCGAAGTCCTTCATTAAAGCACAAATTTGCTCTCTTAAGTTGAGGGAATACTCCCAGGCTTCAACAAAACTGTCATTAAAGGTGAAATTTGCTTCCTGACTTCACAGAATTCATTAAAGAAAGTAGCTTCAACTAGCTGTATTTTAAAGGCATCGAGACTCTTGTGAAACAAAGACATGGTTTAGTGATGGGATTCTGCAGGTCAGGCTGATGGCTGGACCTGATGACCTTGAAGGTTTTTTCCATTCTAAATGATTCTGAGTCTGAAAACACAGCCTTTACACTGGCAGAGCTTACTGCTTTAAAACACCCCAGCACAGCAAGCAGCAAGAACATTTTGCATACAGACTGTCACTACAAACCCATCCAAACACAGACTGCAGGTCATTACATCTTTTCTACCCTATTGAGGAAGATAAATCCCTCAAAAACTCTATTGTTCCCTAAATGCCACCTGAAGATTTGATGCACACTTTCAAGTCAACAGCAGAAGAGTGAAGGGTTGTAGAGCTTGAAAAGGGCAGAACCCATTTGGCAGTAGATGAGAGAACAGCGCTTTTTTACTGTGTTCTCTGAGAAAGCAAGAATTCTGGTTGCAAGTGGACTGTAAACACAATGGGAAATATTGTGAGTTATGTCCTACTGTGCTTGGTTTTTTAGTTATATATGTATATATCAAACAGCAGCAATTTATTTTGATTGTTCCACTGCCCCTTTGTCTTACAAAGTAAAGAACTGTTTCACAGCTCGATTTGGAGCTTTTCATGTTTACTAACTAACAAATGCTAAAATCATGCAGTGCTACAACAAACCCAGGAAGTATTAGGTCCAATAAGAGGATTCATTTCCCTACTGCCTTCTCTGCTTGTATTTTTCCTCTTCCTCTTTCCCTACAGCCATACATAGAACAAACCAACTTCCAAAGAAGCATCCAGAGAACACGATCCTGTTCTACCTGGGGATTGTGTCAGTCTCATCTCTGCAAAAAGATGAGGAAATAAGGTCTTTTGCTCTACCTCCACAAAGACAACACAGCACTTGTGTGGCTCGCAAAAGCACTTGCAAACCATCACCTACTATAAACACACCTTACAGCAGCCCAGTGTAAAAAGTATTATTCACAAAGAGGAAAAAAAAACTTTAAATTCTGTCTTGGCAAGTGAAAACGGGTTCCTTCCCATAACTGCCAAAACCCAGCACCTCGCTGCTGTCAAACGTATGACCTCCACTCAAGCCTCATTAAAACAAACTTGATACTCCACAAGCTTTCCATCTCTAAAATGAACACTGACCTCTATTGTTCTGCTCCTGCAGGCAAGGTTATCTGATTTAGACAACGGCTGAGGATGCTGAGCAGCCAACATCATTTGACATCATTTGTCAAACCACCCTCTCAGGTAGATGCAACTTAATGGGAAATATCAGCTTCCTTTCAATTACACTGCACGAAGGAGGCCTCTAAAAATAGATCCCTCCTGGCTCCCAGGCAAGAGCACCATCTGGTGTTCAGCTAATCAAGCCTTCAACCTGCTTTTGGATAAAGTTTTTGGGTTTGTTTGGCTTTTTTTTTTTTAATATGTCTTTTTTTATTTTATTTCTAAACAAGCCGACTCTGCACTGGATCTGAGAGCATGAAATAGGCACATCAAAAGCTCCCAGTTGAGCTGTGAGACAGTTCTTTACTTTGTAAGACAAAGGGGCAGTGGAACAATCAAAATAAATTGCTGCTGTTTGATATATACATATATAACTAAAAAACCAAGCACAGTAGGACATAACTCACAATATTTCCCATTGTGTTTACAGTCCACTTGCAACCAGAATTCTTGCTTTCTCAGAGAACACAGTAAAAAAGCGCTGTTCTCTCATCTACTGCCAAATGGGTTCTGCCCTTTTCAAGCTCTACAATCCTTCACTCTTCTGCTGTTAATTGTTGGCTATTCTCTCCATGCAGAAGCCAAAATTCTTCCTCTTCCTCAACCACTACAGAAATAGAGGTTTTCACCTTAACCATTTTCCCTCCAAAGTGTCTGAACTTCAGCTTACAGGCACAGTAATACAAGCCAGGTAGATTATCTGCCAGCTTTGAAATGTCAAAGTCATTGTCAAACAGCAGAATATGGGAGGCTATTAGATGCTATGAAAATAAATGTGGCTCTTTGTCTTTCAAAAGCCACTGTGAGCAGCACTCAAAACACTGCACAGAAGTATGTCACCACATGTGAGCCAAACCTCACCAGAAACTTTATTCAATCACTAATTTGTATTAAATTCTCAGGAGCTCACGGTGTTCGTTACCTTGTGTCAGTTTTTCTCCTTCCAAAAAATATCTCATTAACACTTATTTTGACAGGAGCTCTGTGTGAACAAATCAAAGTTGAAGAATGGAATTAAAACTGGCATTAGAATCTTCAACAACTGCAGAAAAAGGGGCTTACTCAAGAAAAGCCAATTCAAAACAAACAAAATTCCAAAAAAATCAAACACATACACACACTCACATCCTCTTACAAACTCTATCGTTGATTTTTTTCTAGCAGCCAGAGGGCATGAATAGCAATTGCAGCTACAAGGAAGAAAGGAACTCAAAAAAGACAACACGGTGGTAAGAGATTTCAGAATCAGAAATAGAAGTCCAGTTTACAGGCAGGCATTTACTCCCCTGCTGTCTCAAACAGGAATAATGCACAACAACTCGTTTGCTTTTAGACTTGTCACTTTTATGGCTATGTTTCCAAGGTTTAGTTACCCAACAGACTCCATCACTGTACCTGTTTGTGGGAGCAGTGAAGCTGAAGGACAGCAGCTGATTCCAGAAGGGGTCATTCTCAGAGATGGGCTCTGCTCCTGATAACTTCTTCAAGTACTCATTGTCTGGAAGCTCACTGATGCTGCTGCTATTTGCTCCCATCTTTGTTATCTGGCAAATCACGTTCTAAACTTTCATTTCTGTAAGGAAAAAAAGAAAAGAAACACTTAAAGTCCTTGGTACAAATGAGGAATATACAATCTCACGTGACAGCCCATCCTTCCAGGATATCAGCTTTAATAATCATCTACATTTTGAGAATACATAACTGTGACTAATAAAAAAGCAGAAGTTTTCTCACCATCCCCACCATGAGGTAAAGCACTGCATTACAGGGTAAATAAAACACTCATGCCTGAGCTCGCTTAAGAAGTAAAAACGGGAGCAGTTCTATTAGAAGATGCAAGCTACCTCCTAGAAGAAACTCTTGGTTTGTTTCAACAAAGGTACAGGACCTGTTTGAAGTATCGCTTCAACTTGTTTGCCTCATCTTCACAGAGGCCTCTGCTTCCAGAAAAGACCGTCCTTGCGGCATAAAAATGAGGAAAACTAAGAACGATGATGGACGCAGCCACAATCTGCAACGTTAGCCTCCAACACAGCTGCAACCCCAACATCCTGTATTAGAGACTTAGTGCAAATCCACAGTATTCAGAAACGTCAGAAACAAAACGCTAGCATAGTCAAACAGCAGAATATGGGAGGCTGTTAGCAAATAAAGATGTGTTCTTTAGCAGGTGAAATCCTACAAAGATAGGGAAAAATGTTTAGGAAAAAAAACAAACTACACCAACAACCCATGAACCTCTTAAAAGTCTATAAAGCTTTTTGTAAATGAGACCTATCTGAATCCTCTGCAGAAGCAATTTTGTCACTGTGACCACACGCAGGAAGTGAAATATGAAGTGAAATCTGCAGAGAAGCACTGAAGGACTGTAAGATGTAATTAGTTAACGAAGGTTTCCAAACTTAGGCTGAGAGCTTACTCAGAACAGCATGAATGCATCTTACCTGAATACAAACTTTGCTACTTAAAAAGAAAAAAAACCCACAAAAGTCCCAGCATGCATTAATTCTGAGATCAAGTGAATATTAAAGCTAGAGGATCAAGTGGCAAAGAAACAAATGTGAATAATATATGATACTGGATCATCATTTGTATGTAGAAGAACTGAGGCTCAGGAACTGGGGTTCGAGTTGTACATAGACATCTTAGCCCTGCTGCCCCTGGACCACAAACATCCAGCTCCTACAGAAACCAACAACCTGGGATCAACTAAGATGATCAGAGGGCTGGAGCAGCTTCCCTATGAAGAAAGGTTGAGGGATTTGGGTTTGTTCAGCCTGGAGAAGTCTCCAGGAAGAGCTCACTGTAGCCTTCCAGTATTGAAGGGAACGTATAAACAGGAGGGGGATTGACTTTTAGGTGGCCTGATAGTGACAAAATAAGGGGGAACAGCTTTAAAGGATATTTGGGTGAGATGTTAGGTTGACATTTTTTACTCAGAGGGTGCTGAGTGCTGGCACAGGCTGCCCAGAGAGGTTGTGGACGCCCCACCTCTGGAGGCTTCAAGGCCAGACTGCATGGGGCCCTGGGCAGCCTGAGCTGATGGTTGGCAACCAGCCCACAGGCAGGGGCTAGAACCAGGCCATCTTTAAGATCCCATCCACCCCATGCTGTGCTATGATTCTAAGAAAGCTCTTGGCTCTGGCATACCCACTGAAATAACGGTGATTTGCTGCCTACTGTACCTTGTGAGCTCTCCCTCGTCCCCAGAGCCTGGCTGACCTCTTCCAAACAGAAGCAAGGCTGGACAATGGAAAACAGGATTTTTAGAATTTATCTCATCCTCTTTTACCACAGATTTTCCCCAAACTTGATTTTGTTAACAGGCACTTTTGTACAGAAAGGCTGCTCTGCAGGACCTCAGTTCCAAGCTCACCTTAGAACACAAGGCTAAGCAGACTCCTATCACATCACAGTAGGAAAGCCAAAAGGAACACACACGACAGCCCTTTCACCTCAGAGAAGTCAGTCCCAAACACACCAATAGGTTACTTAGCAAATCTACATTTTTCCCCTCCAAATACTCTAAACAAATTCATGGGTCATTAAAAAAAAAATCTAATTGCTTTTTAAGGCAGAGCACTCTAATTGTTAGCTTAAAAAAAAACCTTAGATATTTATTAGCAAGTCATTTAGTTTAATGCAATAGTATCACCATACCAAGACTCTTTTCTCCTCATGAAGCTGTGAACATCCCCAAAGACTCATAACTCACACTGTAAGGCTGTGCTCTATTACATGCAACATCTGTTTGGCCACAGAACGCAGCCCCAACATGCAGGAGCAGTTGCTTCAAACCAAACACAAGGAAGTGCCTTGCACATCAGGACCTATTTCAGCCTCAGATAGATGAGGGGAAGCACAAATCTTAAATTCACTGTCCCTTCTAAAAGACTTTGATATTAATTATTAACCATGTTTACAAGAATCTCATTTTTCCTCTTCAGGTTAAAAGCAATTCAGCAGTACGTACAGCATCTGGTCATGACTCTGCATACCAAATCTTCCTGGTAAGAGCAATACACATGCTAGAATTGGAGGTGAAATGGACTTGCAGGACAGCCATCCAATAACCTCAGGCTTCTTAGGCTGTTAACGTCCTATCATTAGTGATAGGACCAGAGGGAATGGCTTCAAGCTACATCAGGGGAGATTCAGGCTGGACATGAGGAAGTATTACTTTTCAGAAAGGGTGGTCAGGCACTGCAATGGATGCCCAGGGAGGTGGTGGAGTCACCGACCCTGGGGGTGTTCAAGGAAAGACTGGATGTTGTGTTGAGGGACGTGGTTTAGTAGGAGCTATTGGGAATAGGTGAACGGTTGGACTGGGTGATCTTTGAGGTCTTTTCCAACCTCGGTGATTCTATGATTCTATGACTCATGTGCTCCACAGCTTCTGCTGTTTTATTAAACTGCTTTGGCCAACCTTCAGCCAGAGTTCTGCAGTGTTCCCAGCCTCTCCTTTCACATACACAAACACGACAACAGCTTGCAAGCTTAACTGGGGGTAACCTGTACTGTAGAACTCCCAGCAGGCTTGTCACACCCTCTAAGCCTTCTGTTTAAATAATGTTACTGCAGTAGTTACAGTTCCACCAAGTCTCCTACTGGTCTCCCAGTGAGGGCATCCCACTAATCCACCTAGTAAAGCCAGCTTTGAGCAAAGCAGTTCCCCTTTCCACAACTAACCCTCACATGGTTGTCAGGCTGAACCTGCAGGCAGCCTGAAAATACACCTATACACACACAGAGACACAAACATCAACATACACACATTCAAATGTCTCATATAATCCTAGAATAAAACGTCCTGGAAGCAGAAGACATTACCAGAAGGTATCATTTAGCTCCAAAATTTGAAGCCTGCTACCCACACAGTACATTTAATTCTCTGATAGTCATTCATATTCCAGCAGTATTTGCAGTCCAATACTTTGTGGACTGAGTATCATACACAACACTCATCTGCAAAACTGAAGAGCAGAGATGGCACCTGCAAGTAGCAAAGTCTGAACAGACATCAGTTACACCTCAGAGATGATCTCCAACTGAAGGAAGGCATCAGGTTCAAACTTCAAAATCTGCAGACTCATCCTCACTGGGGATTTCCTAATCTCCAGGACAATCCCACTTCTCAGTGAGCAGCTTGACAGCTGATAGCAATGGACACTGAAAGCCTGAAGCAGAAGCACAGCCCTCCAGTTTGTGCCCGGGAATGTTTGTTAGATGTGTTTCATCCAGCTCTAGAGGAAGTAGAAAGTTCCAGTAAGCTTGAAGCCCCACTTTTTTGGTTGCCTTTAAGAATCCCAGCTTTCTGCTCTCAGCAATACACTTCTGCACCTCCAGGCACACTGCAAGGGAGACCATCAAAGGCAGGAGGTCACACCAGTCCCAGCTGAGCTGGGCAGGCACACACACACACTGCTCGCATCCTCACCCACCTGCACTCCTCCTCACTGAGCCCATTCCGAACTGCAGCACACATCAAGGACTGCAAAGCCTTCGTGGAGTCAGAAATGTTATTTCTGTTCATCAGTACACGACCACGCAGAACTCTGGGATGAGAAATGTTCCAAGCAAAAAGATCTGACTAAGAAATGATGTCACCTGCTTCTTCCACTGCCTGCTGCCAGATGTACCGCAAGGGTCCCCATGTCACAGTGAGCCAGGCAGCTGCTGCCAGGGGGAAACTTGTTTGTTAACACATATCCAAAGCTTCAAATGCACTGACAAAGGACTGACAGATCTCAAATTGATGCCGATGCTGCAGAACCAGAAAATGTGAATTTCAGCACATAAACTGCAGTTTCCCTTAACAGTACAACCTACTGTTTTCTGCTCACTTCTAGGGAAAGGAAAACCCAGCAAGCAGAAAGTAATCTGACAATTCAATTTACTGCTTAGTTCTCCAAAGTATTCATTATCCGAAAGCAAGAGACAGCAAAGTGACAAAGCTCCCTTCACACAGATGTTTCTGCCCCTGCCTGATGTGTCATGCACTCATCATACTGCACAGCTCAGGGAACTGTTTGGGGGAAGAATCCCTGCTAAATGAGATTAGTGATGCACAAACACTCTGCAGTGAGAACTTATGCCCTTAAGGGCAGCTGCAAAAAAAAAAAAAAAAAAAAAAAATTAAAAAAATCTTTACAACTCTTAGAATTTAACATATTTTTCTATTTTTAATCAGAAGAAGCATGAAAAAATGTTCTTATTTCAAAGCATGTTAAAAAATAATTTAAAAGCAAAAAAAAAAAAAAAAAAAAAGAGCAGAGATGCATCAGCCATACCTCAATGTCTGCCAATGAAAAACGCCATCAAACCACTGCTATCAGTGCTTCCCCTACCTGAGTTCCCCAAGGAACTGCTTCTGCTCATGTTCTTTCCCACAGTACTGACTCGTGGTTGCCTCCACAGCTTTCCTACACCTACGTGGGTGTGTTCCTTCCCCTAATTCCAGGCAGAGCTGCCCAGATACCAGTCACTCTCCATTTCTTCTCCACCCACTCCTTTTCAGACTCCAAAACATCCTCAGTTCTGATCTCAAAGAATTTAAGATTACTCATCTGAGCTGTCTGCTGTTTTCACTTGCAGACAAACACAGCATCCTTTTTGTTCCTTCTGTTCTGCAACCTGCCCTAGTGTCCATGCTGTTCTGCAGCATCAGCCTGAAGCAGGCAGCACTGCTGTGATGTGATGTGGTCCCTACAGGTCGCACTGAAGCTGAGGAGTCCTGCACAGCAGCAGAAGCAATGCATCCTGGCAGATTTGCTGCCAGCAAAGTACACCCTTACAAGGGAGCAGGTGAAAACTGAGGACAACACTTCTGCTCCAGTTCATCTTCCACGTGTGTTTTGTGTGGGAGTCAATCTCCATATTCCAAGGAGCATAAGCTGCTCCTTCCCATCCCACCTCCAGGACAGCCCTTCTGCTCACAGCTAGACAAGAGATCCCAGGAAACCTTGCTTAGGTAGAATATTTCAGAAATATTTCAGAATATTAAAAGAAACTGAATGTTTCTTTTAACACAACATTCTGGGAAAGAACTGAAAAGGAGAAAAAAAAAAAAGAAGGAAAACGTACCTTCTATAAGTGACACGGAGATGCACGGCTTATGTCATTTCTCAGTGCCATCTCAAGAACCTACAGCCCTGTATTTATAACACAGAAGCACCAGCCAGCAGGACCTGTAGCTCTTGAACAAAAAATGACACTGAATGACACGAGTATCCATTAGTAATCAGTATTCGGGGGGAAAAAGACAGAAGAAAACACAGGATATAAAGAAACGCTCACAAAGTTACATTATGGCACTGGGCAGCAAGAAGCAAATACGTTTGGACACACGATGCACACTTCTAAGGCAGCATGCCTTTCCACTACTTCTTTCAAGACCCAAAGTCAAAACTACCCTATTTCCAAGCACTAGCCCTTGTATTAGCACTCACTAATTCACATTAAGATTATTTGCCCCTGCTCTCCTCAGTCACTGTGTGTCACAGGAGGCAAACAGCAGGCAGGAACTTAGAAGGAGCTCTGCTGACAGGACACGGGCCCGACAAACACCTTTTGTTAAGGAGGTGATGAAACGTCAGGGCTTTCCTCCACCCTGTAAAGGTAAATAAGCGTTGACAGGATCTCCAGCAGCCAGAAATAAGCTTTATTACAAGAGAAAACAGCAGGCTACAGCTTTCTGAAGCACAGTTAAACAGCCTTAGGCTGCCATGATGTCTCTCCCAGTTCATCTACCTTTTATGTTTCATATAGGGTGAGTGCAAATGAAGCCACTTGGCAAGAAGTGCAATTACTATCAGGTACAGTAGGCTTCCCACTGCAGAGAACACACTTGGAAGAAACACCCATCCTCACTGACGATGGTTCTTCAGCCACCAAACAGCACTTCTTGCTTTTAATACATCCTTTGCACAAAAAGACATGTGACTTCATAACCCTGCAAGCCCAACTGTCAGTCATTGGCACACTACAAACAGCCTGGATCTTCCTTTTCATCTGATAAAACATCACTGGAAGCATCAAAGCCACCTACCTTCCATATTCACTTACGTTACATACTTTCCTAGTGAATTTAACTCAGACTGCCAAGTTCTGGGAAGAGCAGCAAGGAGCTGACAGCCGCTCCAGCCGTGTGCTGTGTGGATTCCAGCCCACGGAGAGCTCAAAGTAACGCCTTCCTCAGCTCTTTGCAATGCAAGCAGCAATGACAATTTTTAATTTAAAATCAAAGGAGCAATTTTACTGCTTTTTTACACAGAAGTTAGTAAAATTCAGAATTACACTACACAGTGGCTTTCAACATTAGACTCAATGGCCCAGGAGACTGTTTGCACCTCTCAGCATTCAAGAACTGCCCAACACAAGGGAGAGTAGTCCTGTATTTCTATAGATCACAGAACGGTTTGAGTAGAAAGGGACCCCTAAAGGCCATCAGGTCCCACTCCCTGCAGTGCACAGGGACACCCACAGCTCCAGCAGTGCTGAGCCCACCCGGCCTGACCTCAGCTGTCTGCAGGGATGGGGCAACACCAGCCTTTCTGTGCAACCTGTGCCAGGGCCTCTGGGTAAAGAATTTCTTCTTTCTATCCCATCTAAATTCCCCTTCTTTTAGTTTGAAACCATTTCCCCTCGTCCTATCACCACAGACCCTGACGAATAGTCTGCGCCCTTCTTTCCTGTTCTTCTTTCCTTCCCCTTTCAATACTGACAGGCCTATCTCAGGTCTCTGCAGAGTCTCCTCCAGGCTGAACACACACCTGTCCTCACAGGGAAGTTCTCTCCATTTGTCCTCACAGGGAAGGCGTCATACCTGCAGCACAGCACCTTACCCCTCAGCACACGCAATGAAAGAAGTCGAAGACAAGAACCGGTATCAGAGAAAGTATGCTTCACAACCTTAAAATATTTACCACTCTTACTGGACATTACCCTCCAGAAGAAACAAATACGTGGGAAATAACCAGGAAGTGGAGAAAACACTGCATAGGGTGAACTGCTCTCGCATCTCTGAACGCAGGAAGGAGAACCCTCAGCTTCCTCACGGGACCCACAGCACCGTGAAGGTTGGAAAAGATCTCCAAACCCCTCCACCACGCCCCCCGCAGCCACATCCCCGTGGTTTTTCAGCACCACCTCGGACGGTGACTTCGTCACCTCCGCGTTCCGCCGCTCTTCGGAGAAGAAATTTCCCCCCGATATCCAAACCCGCCCATTCCCTGGTGCGGGCACAGCCGCGCGGCCTGACGCTCCGCCAACAGCGTGCCCCGGAGGCTTTGACGCCGAGGGAGCCTCAGCCGAGCGCCGGGCTCCGCCTCCCGTTAGGGCCCGGGAGCGCTGAGGCCGCGCTTACCGTGCGAGGACCCGCCGCTCCAATGGCTGCAACGGACACGCACTCAGCGCGCGCCGCGGGGGCGCCACCCGCCGCCCCCCTCCTCACGCAGGCGCACACGCGCCGCTTGCCCCCTGCCTGCGGCCTTTCCACGTCGCCGGCGCTGCGGCGCTGCGCATGCGCGAGGGTGGTGCGGCCGCGCGGCACGCCGGGAAATGCAGTCCGCCGGGCGGGAGGACCGCGATGCACGCCGGGAAGTGTAGTCCGCCTGCTTCTAACTGATTTTATGTATATCGCAGCAACCGCAAGAGGGCTGCTTAGTTTTTGATGCCTATTTGATACCTGTGGTATTCGACACCTATAAAAAACCCTGTTTTTTGTTCTTAAACGCAGCTCTGTGCAGTTCTTTGCACTGCAGCACAAGACCTCCTGCACCCCTGCCCACCTTCAGGCAGCTTCTTCCTTCCACCTGCCTTTTTTAAGTCATTTTTTGCTCTTCTTGTTGTTCATTCACAATGCAACAGGATCATGAACCCAATCTTGAAAAAGAATAGAAACAGATTCGCAAAACAAGTCTCTGCCAGGGCTTTCAGTGCCTATTTTGCTTTCTGCAGTTTTTTTTGGTTAGCCCTTTCAGTAGATGCTTACACATCTAGAAACGGGGCTAGAAGCCCCACTCTGTTTCATGTTTCATCTCAAAGTATCATTTCAGTAGGAAGAACAAAACAAAACAAAACTGCACGAACAAACGAGCTCCTTCCTGCAAAATGCGAGGAGCCCAAGCACAGCTCTGGCACTTTTTCTCGTGCTCACAGCTGCTAGAAATGAATGCATTACACAGCACACCTGTGAGTGGTTACAGGAATGCATTATCTTTTATTACATGAATTGTGCCATAGAATAATAGAACCAGGTTTTCTATCACAAAAGGTAGTGCAGGGAGAAAGATATGCCTGTGAACGATACAAGGGCTTACCCTCCAAGGGTAGTGCAAAGGCTTATTAAGTAATACAAAATTCACCTTCTAATAGACTGGCTCGTTAAGGGATATTAAGCAGCATTATGTCTTACATTTTAAATTCTATGATTAAGAGGAATTTCTATGCTTGAACTCATTACAAAGATAACAGAACAACACTGGTCCAGTATCCAGCTTGAGCACTGCAGGCTGATTCACACATGCCCTGCCAAAATCTGAGCAGCGGTAGGAAGCAACACACTGCTGCAGCCGACAGCATGGAGTGAAAACTTCTCTGGCAGAAGAAACCACAGCCCAAGAATGAGCCAGGACCTCAGTGACAGTTCAAGGGGAGCAGGATGCCCCTCAGCACTACAGTGCACTGCCCTTCTACCTGCAATAATTCTTGAATGAACAAACGCATTAACCAGCTTTTCTTGCTATCATAACACACTCAAGTACTACCTACAGAACATCTCTCTATAAAAATGTACAACTGTAAGAGTTCTGAGAAAATGATAAGCAGCAAACCCACTTGCTGGAATGGCTAGTTTGGAGTTCTTTGTTTCGTTTCGTTCTGTTTTAGTCTTTTAGATAGTCTTCTGGTTTGGCAGTGGGCACAAAGCAGAAACTTTAACTTCTATACCTACTAAGCACAAAGGCATCATTTTGGGATGCATTTCAGAACCAGAACACATCTTCCCAGGAGGAGGCAGAGCTGGACACGCTGAGAACACTCTCTTTATCCTGCAGTCGGTAGTTCTATGGCCACCCTCAGTCTGCTGACTGTCTACCGGTTTTCAAAAGTTTCATTACTGCTCTAGATGTTTATTTTAAAGAAGACTAAAAACAACTGTATGAAGCAACTAATTGTTAAATAAAGTCCTGCTTTATTACAATTCAAGTTACACAAGCACGCTGAAAGAGATTTTTGTCTTTTTTTTTTTTCTGAAAGATAAGACATGTATCATTTGAAACCACTGCAACAGAATATAAAGCAGCAATTCCCTTGCATCATGTCTTTGTCGATCCTTCTCAGGAAAGAAAGGTAGAAAGTTAAAGAAAAAATGACTGAAAATATCAAATCAAGTCCTTCTATTTCTAGTAAGCTAAGTAAATTTTGCACACAGCATTACTCCTTTAGCTCATCCACAAATCTCACATGGCAGGCTCTGCTCTTCATAATTTTGACCATAATATTTATATTGCCACAATGAAATTAGTAGCTCTTTAACTACGCCAAGGTTACAGTTTTCAAGTCAAAGCCTGAAGTATTGCACTCACAGCGAGCAAAACTAAGCAGCAACACATTTAGCTAGACTTATCCACAAACTATTTAATCTAATCTCCAATCATGTCAAATAGATTATAGATTATAGATGCAAAGTGGCTCCGGCAAGGAAAACAAAGAATAACTTAATACAGCTTTCAAACATTTCATATAAGAAATTTGCTAGCTGCCATTGTAGTGGCAAAAGAGATCCTCTCCTGTAAGTGGTAAGGGGTTTTATTCAGCTGTAATGTGCAAAGAACAAAGTCTCAGTGTGAGAAATAGCAATCACCAGTTCATGTTGGACACAAGGGGAATGAAATCCGTAGGAATGAATTCCTCTAATCTGCTTTCTTGTCAGACACTTCTGCTGATCCCTTTGCAGCAATTCCGTTTGCAACCCCATTGCTTTCAAACTGCAAATAAAAGAAAACACCTTTAAAATGAGATGGTCTCATTTCTAAAACCATCTTTATATCCAGGACAGTAATATATGGTGATGAAAACTACTCTTGTAAGCACAGCCAGTGAAGACTCATGCAGAATCTGCCTAAGAACCAACATGATGGAATTTCTTTAGTGTTACACATGACTGTTTAGGGTGGAGGATGAGGGCAAAGCTCTCAAAAGCTCTGTTTTTTGCTACAAGAGATACATAAACGCAGAGTTTCAGCATTTTACCCCATTATGAGTGGCAGAGCTAGCAGAATAGTTACTTTTTATAGTCTGTTTCATGCATCAGGTACAACTGATTGATCACTTCACTTCCTGCTTTTCTGAAAGAGCAGCCTGAGTCCTGTCTTCAAGCTTTTTCAGAACACAGGTGCAATTCCTGTCCTCCCAAAACCTCCCAGAAGCTGTCTGGAAGAAACTGCTATTTCCGACCAGCTCAGTACTGGCAGCTCCCTTTCAGAAGTAAACAGCCAAAAAAGCTTCTCTCAAAACACCCAGCTTCTGTGGTGCCCACACCTGCCCTACCTAGAGATTCCCTCACTAGCTAAGCACATCACCTTACCTTGTAAGTTCCAGATTCATCCCCCTTATCTCTCTGTGAGGCTGAAGGTGGATTTCCAACACTGCCTCCTTGGCCTTGCTTGGTGGCTGTTTCTTGCACAGCTCTCTTGGACCACACACGCTTAATGAAAGGAGCAATAACGGGATAGATGTAGGGCTCAAGGAATTTCTTGTAGACCCAGAGAAGAACAGGAATGACAATACAAGGGATGCACACCATGGCTTCCTCTCCTTCTGTGACAAAGCTGAAAAGCAAGAACGTTTACAGTTTTTGTATGCCTCAAGTTAAGAAAACACAAAGTCTTAAGAAAGGGCTGCTATTCATGTTTAAAGAAAAAAGATCTCTTAAAACCAGATTTTTAAAGTTCTAAAATGTTATTCCCTAAGCTGAGAGCAGCTGTACATTCCAATGCTATAAAATCCTTAGGGACAAAAAGGGCAACACTCTTGACACTTTGGTAGTAATCTTTGTTTGTTAATTCATCATCCCCACAGCTCAAAGTCAGAAAAAATGCATTCAGAAAATCAAACAAACAAACAAACAAAAACAGGATCTGAGAAGAATATGTGCTATTTTCTTCCACCTGCACTGGACTGGGACTCACTTGATCTGCACCAATTCAATACAATTTGCCAAACTACTAGAAAATTAAGAATCCCCTGCCTCCCAAAACCTGTGATTTTGGGAGTTACTTTCAAAAACAGCAGCCCAAAGTCTGCAATGAACAAAGCAGAAAAGCAAAAACCAGAGTGCAAGGGCAGAAAGCGCAATTGGGAGAGGAACTGGTTAAGCAGAATGACAAATGTCCCTTTCCATGGTGGTAAGGTACCACTTACACTATGCTCAGCTGCATAGCACAACTCTAACCTTCACATCTCCCTTTCTTGGATGCTAACACCTGGATTCCCACATTAAAACACACAACAAAAGCTTTCCACAGTCCTTCCACGAAGCTGCATACCCTATCTTGGGACATCCAGTACTCTTTTCAAATTATCCCAACGTAGCCCCAAGCAGGCCCTGTGAAATAGCAAATCCGCTTCCAGGTGATAGCTTCCAATGACAGTTCTGCCCTCTTCCAGTGTAAGTACAGGAGCTGACTCCCTCTGAAGCCAGATGGGAATCTTACATTGCAAAAATATGCACGAGGCAACCCACCAAAGCCATCTGAATAGACTTATGCGCTCAGTGCCTGAATTCCTAGATATCAAATCTTCAGTGAAACCGTGAGGAATTATCCACCTGCTGAAGAATGACGGAAACAACAGGCTGCCTTTCCGACACCACACCAAGTGTCTGAGCAGTCACTGTGCATGCAGACAAATGATAGCACTGTCAAATGCAGAAGCAAACCACAGAAACTAAAACAACAGCCCTAAAATATTCAAACATTGTTTCAAAGTTTATTCTGTGCTTTCATGATGCCTTGTTGCCTGGCTGGCAGGCAACTGAGGGTGAAATTGTAATAGCAAGCTTACTATTCTGTCAAATATCCTTTTGTTTGTCTCTCAGCTGCCCAAATGCGAGTGAGCAGAAAGAACAACCATGACATGGCACATTTAAACGCATTTGGTCTTTGTTTCCCACTTTTAATTCCATTATTATTGAACTTTTCTCATGGAAACAAAGCAAAACAAACAAAAAATAAAGATATGCAAACAAAAGAAGTTTATCTCCAAAAAAAGGACAAGCTGGTCCTCCGCTGTGTTACTACCGGCCCTCAGGCCTAGAATCTGCCCGGTTCCGTTAAATCGCCGAGCCGCCGCCGGCTGCATTTTCCCTCAAGGCACGAGCACAACAGCCGGAGAGCCCCAACGAGCGAAGCGCAGATCCAGCAGCGCTAAAACAAACAGGTCCCACCTCCTGCACGTATTTCACCCGGCTGGAGGAACGAGGGGCCTGCAGAACAGCAGCCGCAGGGACCTCCGCCCGAGCCGGCACACGGCGCTTACCTCAGCCACCCTGCTGCAGCCGCACCGGAAGTAGCCCGCCCTCCTGCTTCCGGCGGATGCGCGTAATGGCTCCACCCAATCAGAGGCGGAGAGCCTCGTGGCCCCAACCCACGGAAGTGACGTACACTGCTAGCGTCACCAGGGGCGGGACTTCCTGCTTAGGAGCTGTGGAACGCTCCCCCGCGCCACCTCGGCGCTTGCTGCCGCCAGTGAGGAACCGCCCCAGAAGGACACGCCGAGCGCTGCAACGTTCATCGAACATCGCACAAACCCACACAAGACATTTAAAGTTTTTAACTTTATTTATGTACATCTGCTGTTTCTGATTTACTCCCGAGCCATCAGTTTTTGCTTCTTCAGCTTCTTCTGGGATATCTGAAAAACAAAGAAGGAAACGGTGGTAAGGGGTACGGTTACACATCAGCCTTCAAAACTCCGTGCTCGCCCTCATTGCCCCCTCTCTGCATCCACATTTACACGCACACACCGTGAATGCTGTAACTCCTTCAGAAGGCAGCAATAAATTCCCTGCAATATGCACACCAACGCAAGTGTTTCTAAGTTATCACTGCTGTCTTTAAATTAACATCAAGGTTGCTCAGAAATGACATTTTTTTTCATGAGTATTCCAAAGGTGTCCTAAGATAAGACATCACAGCAACCCTTCTGTCTGAACACACTGTTTCCTGGAGACATTAAGAAATGAGAAGACATTGAGTGCGTGATGCCTTTTTACCTTTTTCTTTTGAGCAACTTCTTCTTCTGGCTTGGGGACGATTTGCTCCTTCTCAGTGAGGATCATCTCGATGTGGCAGGGGGAGCTCATGTAGGGGTTGATCCTCCCGTGAGCTCTGTAGGTGCGCCGGCGCATTTTGGGAGCCTTGTTCACCTGGATGTGCTCAATCACCAGAGAATCCACATCGAGACCCTGGGGGGGATAAAATTAAAACACTGTGCCTCACTTCTCCCTGCAACAATGCAACAATCTCCGCAGCATACAAACAAGAATAACCACCCCTCTGCTGCACATTATACGGATTTCAGGTTGAGTCTTTTACCTAGCAGGGACAAACTAAAATCAGAAAAACAGAATAATCTCCTGCATGTCACAATGGAAGTACCTTCGCTGATGGCTCAGAGAAAAAGTTATTATTTCATGGTTATTCCAAAGGTGTCCTAAGATAGTCATCACTGCCATCAAAGCTGCCAAATAAAGCATTGAACACATAGCAAAAATACAAGCTGACCCGAGTCTACAGGTCTTGTTTTCTGTGGATTTTAAGAGATGAACCCCTTAGAATAAACATGCATCAGATAACTCTCCATGAACTACCTGAGAAAAACTCTCACTCACTGCAACTTAACAAAGCACAGTTCAAACAGTAAACGAAATCTTCTACGCCATGCTTTCAGCTACAGAGCAGATCCTCACTTTTTGTTTGAGCCACTGAGCTCAGGAGCACAGAGTCAGAAGAACACTTTCCAGTTAGTAACATTACCCAGCCTACCTTGAGCTCAGCATTGCTCTCTGCGTTTTTGAGCATGTGCAGCAGGAACTCCGCGCTCTTCTTGGGCCAGCGCCCCTGAGTCCAGCCCCACTGCTTGGCCTATGACAAAAAGAGCTCTGGTTTGGTTCTGGTACCTGACCCGTCCATGCCAATAACTTCCTGTTACATGACTTTTAATAAGATTGCTCAGAATACAAGTTTCTTTTCACGTTGAATCCAAAGGTGTCCTAAGAAAGTCATCACAGCAATCTCAACAGTTATCCCACTCACATTTTCACAGATTATCACCAACGACTGATCCCCTCCATGCTGTCTGAACGTCACCTTCTATCTCTACTATAAAGAAGTGTAGCCAAAGCACCCGTCCCAAACTGTCCCATCTGCATCCTCACCTGGGCACATCGACCAACTCCTCCGTTGTAGCGACGGAAGGGAACACACTGCTTCTTCAGGGTCACATCCTTCAGGTACTTGGTGGCCTTGCGGATGTGCATGCCCTTGATGGCCTGGGCAGTCTCACGAGTGTTCTAAAACACACAGTGACAGCTCCGTTTAATGCTTCTTCCCAAATTACAACAGGAGTTGTGATAGGACAAGGGAAAATGATTTCACCTTAAAGCAGATTTAGACCAGATATAAGAAAAAAGTTCTCTGCAATAAGGGCAGTGAAGCACCAGCACAGGCTGCCCAGAGGTGGTGGATGCACTGCTGTTGCAGGTGCCCGTTTGTTCACGTGGCCCTTAAGGTCCCTATCAAATCAAACCATTCCAAGATTCTGTGACTTAAAGCCACTTGTCCCTTGTCTCTCTTTCTGATCAAGCAACCATCTTTCCCTTCCACAGTTTCCTTTCTGCCATGAATTCAGTCCAATAGAAACATTCAAAGCAAACCCACAAACAAAAAAAAAAAAAAAGAAAACTATACTTTCCTTTGCTATAATTCTTAGTCTGAACTCTACTACTGAGCTTGCAGCCAATTCC
The DNA here is from genome assembly GCF_019238085.1 of Lagopus leucura. Lineage (NCBI taxonomy): Eukaryota > Metazoa > Chordata > Aves > Galliformes > Phasianidae > Lagopus > Lagopus leucura. Next base: position 7,968,891 of record NW_024962253.1, read on the forward strand.
ATCATACCTTCCTTGTTTTTCACCCCATGGCTACAGCTTCTCAATCAGAAACATGAGTGCTTATATTTATCACAGCTCCCTTTTTGGCAACTATTCCAAAAAACAGAAGCCTGAGTAATCAATGCATGTTAAACTGTAATCAGGCTGAGGGAGCTGGGCTTGTTCAGCCTGGAGAAAAGCAAGCTGTGGGGTGACCTCATGGCAGCCTTCCAGGACCTAAAGGGAGCCTACAAACAGGAAGGGAATCAACAATTTGAAAGGGTAGGACAAGGGGAAATGGTTTGAAGTTGAGGGAGGGAAGATTGAGGTTGGATGTCAGGGGGAAGTTCTTCACTATGAGAATGGTGAGGTGCTGGAACAGCTGCCCAGAGAGGCTGTGGATGCCCTGTCCCTAAAGGTGCTCAAGGCCAGGTTGGATGGGGCCTGGGCAGCCTGGGCTGCTATGAAATGTGGAGGTTGGTGGCCCGCATGTGGCAGGGGGTTGGAGATTTGTGATCCTTGAGGTCCCTTCCAACCCTGGCCATTCTGTGGTTCTGTGTCTGATATGGAATCTCACAGAAAGCTTGAGCACAACGTATAAATACAAGCTAGAAAACCTAATGCTAATATAAATAAGGGAATTAAAAAGTGGAAAAGGGGCAAAGAAGAAAAAAGATGAAGTATCAATGCTTTAGCTGCTCTGCATTCAGTGTGCTCTTGTTAAAAAAGTCAACACCGCCTAACATTACAATGATGTGAAGTCACATCACTGTAACGCAGTCCACATCCAATGATGTGGAGCAGGCCATGACCTACATCAACCACACTAAAAAAAGGCATTTCCTTCAAAAACGAGCATTTGGTGTCATACCCACCACTGTGTGTTCACGTACCTTGAAGTGCACACGCAGGTTGGAGCCCCTGGACTTGCATGCTGTGAAGAGAAAAGGCAAAAGGGATGAGACGTACGCCCCGCTGCAGCCCTATGAGGAGGCAAGCAGAGCAGCACTCACACTTGGTGGGGTTCTCCGGATCCAGCGAGTAGCGCACCATCTTCGGAGCTCAGCTGCAGGAAAAAAAGACGACATATACCGTAATGCAGGCAGAAGGCGGACTGTGCAATTCAAGGCCGAGCCCTAACCCGAGAAGCTGCTCAGAGGTCACATTTCTTTTCATAATTCAATTCAAAGGTGTCCTAAGAGAGTCATCACCGCAGCCACGGCCCTCTGCGGCCCTCTACCGCCCAACGGGCCTCTGCGGCCCTCTGCCGCCCCACGGTCCCCCCGCCATTGCTAACCCCGCCAGTACCGAGGGCACTGAACGACCCCGCGTCCCTCCACGCATCCCCATGGCATCTCGCGGCGGGATGGGGCAGGATGGGACCGGATTGTAGCAGCACCCCTAGCCCGCCACAGCTGCTCACCTCGGAGGGAAAGCGGAAGAGGAAGGGCGAGACCGGGAGAGGGCGGGGAGTGCCTCAGCTCTCGCGAGAGTTCGGGGGAGGCGAGATTGACGGGAATGAGGGAGGGAGTAAGGAGTGGGAGGGAGCGCGGCGCTGCTTGTGTGAGGCTTGCGCGTGGAGGGTCTGTCCTTGCCTGGAGCTCCACAGCTCGGCCTGAGGCGTCAAAATAAAACGATGGAAGCTTTGTTGCCAGAGATACCCTTCGTAAATGCAAAGTGTGATTGATCCCAATGGCTGATTGAGATGGTAAAATCACAGAATGGCCAGTGTTGGAGGGGACCTCAAGGATCACGAAGCTCCAACCCCCTGCCGCATGTAGGACCACCAGCCTCCACATTTCATAGCAGCCCAGGCTGCCCAGGGCCCCATCCAGTGTGGATGAATCAACCCAGAATGGCCTGGGTTGCAAAGGAGCACAGTGCTCATCCAACTCCAACCCCCTGCTGTGTGCAGCATCACCAACCAGCAGCCCAGGCTGCCCAGAGCAACATCCAGCCTGGCCTTGAATGCCTCCAGGGATGGGGCATCCACATCCACAGCCTCCTTGGGCAACCTGTGCCAGTGCCTCACCACCCTCTGAGTGAAAAACTTCCTCTTAATATCCAACCTGAACCTCCCCTGTCCCCTATATTGAACTCCACTTGGAGGAGAGTGATGTAGCAGTGGAGAGCTTATGGGTGAGAATCAAGGGGCAGGCTGGTAAGGGTGACACTGTTGTGGGTGTACTACAGGCCCCCTGATCAGGATGAGGAGGTTGATGAGGCCTTCCATAAGCAACTGGATGTAGGGTCATGTTTCCAGGCGCTGGTGCTTATGGGGGACTTATCCAGATATTTGCTGGATGACCAACATGGCCAGGCACGCACGGTTCTTGCAGTGCATTGAAGACAACTTCCTGATGCAGGTGGTGGAGGAACCGACGCGGGGAGGGATGTTACTGAACCTTATTCTCACCAACAAGGATGGACTTGTTAAGGAAGTAAAGGTCGAGGGCAGCTTGGGTTGTAGTGATCATGAGATGGTGGAGTTCAAGATCCTGAGTGGAAGAAGCAAAGCAAAAAGTAGGATTGCTACCCTGGACTTTAGGAGAGCCAACTTCGATCTCTTCCGGGACCTACTTGGAGCTATCCCATGGGCTAGGGTGTTGGAAGGTAAGGGGGCCTGTGAGAGCTGGTCAGCATTTAAACAGCTCTTCTTCCAAGCTCAGGATCGGTGCATCCCTGTGAGCAAGAAATCAGGTAAAGGAGACAGGAGACCTGTGGACCTGTGTGGATGAGCAAGGAGCTCATGCACAAGCTCAAAGGAAACAAGAAGGTCCGTGAAATGTAGAAAAAGGGTCTGACCACTTGGGAAGAATACAGGAATGTAGTCAGGGCCTGCAGGGATGCGACAAGGAAGGCTAAAGCCCGCCTGGAATTGAATCTGGCTAAAGTGATAAGGGATAATAAAAAAGGCTTTTTTAAGTATGTTAACAGCAAAAGGAAAACTAGAGAGAATGTGCACCCCTTACTAAGTGAGGGGGGTGTTCTGGTAACGGGGGATGCTGAGAAGGCAGAGATACTGAGTGCCTTCTTTACTTCTGTCTTCAGTGAAAAGGCTCTCCCTCAGGTTTTCCATACCCTGGAGGTTAGTGAGAGGGTCTGGAGAGTGGGAGACTCCCCTTTAGTCAGGAAAGAGGTGGTGCGTGAGCGCCTAGGCAGTACTAAGGTACACAAATCCATGGGACCTGATGGGGTGCATCCACATGGGCTGAGGGAGCTGGTGGAGGTCATTGCCAAACCTCTCTCCATCATCTTTGAGAGGTCTTGGATAATGGGGGAGGTCCCTGAAGACTGGAGGATAGCCAATGTCACTGCGGTCTTCAAAAGGGCAAGAAGGAAGACCCAGGTAATTAAAGGCCTGTCAGCCTCACCTCTGGCCTGGAAAGGTGATGGAACAGCTTGTGCTGGATGTCATCTCCAGACAACAGGAAGAGAAGGGGGTTATCAGGAGTAGTCAGCATGAATTCGCCAAGGGGAGGTCATGCTTGACCAACCTGGTGGCCTTCTATGATGTTGTCGCATGCTGATTTAGAAACGCATTTGATACTGTCTCCCATGACATCCTCATAACAAAGCTGAGGAAGTGTGGGATAGACAAGTGGACAGTGAGGTGGGTTGAGAACTGGCTGACTGGAAGAGCACAGAGGGTCATCGTTGGTGGTGCAGAGTCTGGCTGGAGACCTGTAACCAGTGGTGTCCCCCAGGGGTCTGTGATGGATTTGGTCTTGTTCAACATCTTCATCAATGACCTTGATGAGGGGACAGTGGCCACCCTCAGCAAGTTTGCTGATGATAGGAAGTTGGGAGGATTGGCTGACACGCCTGAAGGCCGTGCTGCCATTCAGCGAGAGCTGGACAGGCTGGAGAGCTGGGCAGGAAGAAACTGGATGAGGTTCAACAAAAGCAAGTGTGGAGTCATACACGTAGGGAGGAAGAATTACATGCACCAGTACAGGTTGGGGGATGAGCTGCTGGAGAGGAGCTCTGCAGAGAGGGACCTGGGTGTCCTGGTGGCCGTGGTGGCCATAAGCCAGCAGTGTGGCCTTGTGGCCAAGAGGGCCAATGGCATCCTGGGGTGCATT
>NW_024962253.1:8025397-8042014 GCF_019238085.1 Lagopus leucura
CCTCCCCTCCCCTCCCCTCCCCTCCCCTCCCCTCACATCAGATGAATTTGTCCGTGTGAACAGGCTTCCTTCAAAAGTGCCAGTATACTTTTATTTTGAAAAACAACATCATTTAACCTATTAAAAACACATCACTTGTTGCTAGGGAAGCTCACCAGGACAGCTCTGGCTTTGGGGCTCGGTCCCATAACTGTTCCTGGGGTGAAACCTCTGGATCAGATCTGTGGTGGCAGCTCACACCACAGCCACAAGTGGAGATGCTGGCACATGTCCCCATCTGGGCATCCAGACCCGATTCCCACCTCCTGCGTCCATCTTAGGAACCTCCCAGTATGGAAATCCTCACCAGGATGCTCAACCCCAGATTTCTTTAACCTTATCCTTGGATATTTTCTGCTTTCCATCTGCCTTCTTCATCTGAAACATTCAGAGGTGTTCAGTTTTCAGGTTGGGCCCTATGGAAGTCCTGTTACTTCCTTCCTTGCAAACCAGCAGCTATTTTCCTTCTCTCTTCTCTCACACATTTTCTGCAGATCTCAACACCCACAGCCTAGGATTGCCAGCCCAAGACACATCCTTTGAGAGAAGTCCTGAAATGACAGGCAAGTGTGATATTAGGTCAGTTTTCCTCTCTCTTGTCTGCACAAATCCTGGTTAATCTTTGCATGGGTTACGATATGTAGCAGCGATGATGATATTTCAAACTGTGATGACGAAATTTCAAACTGTGATGACAAGAGGTGTACCCACACTGCACTCTTTTCCTCTCTGAGACTGGAAGTTTGCAATTAAATAAATTACTCACCCCAATCAACATGTAGAAGCTCCACAGTTTGCTCTGTAGCTCTTTCTATTGCATTCAGCAGTGAGGAATGAGAGACCTCAAGGCAGAGATGGGTCTCCATATCCCAACACTGCCTGTGGCAAAAGGCCTCCGCATCAGAAAGATTTGTGGAGTCCTTCTCCATCCCATAGCCTTTCTCTTTGCTCGGTAACCTTGTCTTAACCTCAGTGAGCTGTTCTGATGGCATTAGTTGTCCTTTCTCTCATCCCTACCTCCAGAGGAGGGACTCGATGAAGATGTTCCAGATGGCATTGCCCCACTGACCCTCCCAGGACAGGCAGAGATTGTGGCATAGCTTTGCTACACAGAGCCAAGTTTATCTTCCAGCCTCTTTGCACAAATTCCATCTCCCACATACATGCTCACAGCTTCTGGAAATTTTGTTTGTTTGTTTGTTTGTTTGTTTGTTTTTTTTCACCTGTTGGGAAGAAAACATGAATATTGTCAGCGGGCACCTATCAGTGAGAACACAGCTGGTCAAAGTATTTTCCCTGGGGTCCTGGCCAGACACTTCCACGTGGTCATGGAGTGCTTCCCAAAAGTTTCCAAAACAACCTATACCTAGAACTGATGCTTTAGAAAAGCACGATACAGGCACTATATCCAATATACCCAGCATGGGCATGGGTCAGCACTGGGAGCAAACTCTCCCGTCTACTAAAACGGCCAAGGACCATGAGATGGGAAGTCCAATCTACCAGCTTAAATCACTCTGCTTCTCAAAATTTGCCATTCTTTGCAAGTACATTCCAGCCTCCATCTAGAAGCAGCACTGCCTGCAAATGCCATTGCCTCAGATGCAGACCGCGGCTTCTTTTATCCCCAAAGAAAAGATGCTTTTCTTCAGCGAGGCCAACAGTTTCCTGGGCAGAATTCTCCCCCACCCCCCTCCCACCCCAACCTACTTTCACAAAAGAAAAAACATAAATGGATCCTGTAGTGTCTGCAATGTAAAGAATTAGCTGAATGGGAAGAAATGAAGCATGGTCTTTATGTCCCAGTTACAGTCAGTGCAAACATTGCCGCTAATCCCTGTTGTTGGAGGGGACTGGGGAAGAAGCATGGATAGATCCCACTGAGAACATTTTGTCTCTCTCAATCTACACTTGAGATCACATTTTTTGTGTAATAAGATTGAGTTGTATTAAGAGGGCTGTGTATAACGTAAAGCTGGGGGGATATTGTTCATGTTTCTTCCACCGAGTGTAGCACCTACAATCTTCATATGCAGGGAGGTCTTAGCAACCCATTCATTTCACGGGAGAAAAAGAAAGCTATTCATTCCCAGCAAATCCTACTTTGCCATGGCAACCCCCCCTTCCCACCCCTCGCACACAACAGTTGCTCACAGAGGCTGTTTAAAACAACACAACAAAAACAACCCATTGCCCATCCCAGGCTGACAGCTTCTGCTTTGAATTCTCTGGCCGCCTCCAGCCTCTGCTCCGGCACAGTAACAGGGGAGGGAAGGAGCAAATATGTCACCTTGCCTTGTCCCGTGCTGCTGTGGGTGGCATCACACTCCATGTCCCCAAATGGGACTGTCTGGAGATGGGGTGGGACAGCGAGGGTGGCCATGCCATGGGAGCAGGAGACCTGGGGCAGTGTTGAGTGACCAAGCCAAGGAGAAGTTTTTGTGTGCCAAGGTTTTTTGGGATGCACATTTTGATCTTGCACTCAAGCCACGTCTTGAATTACCATTTCAATCACAGCAACCATGGGCAATGACCTGCCCACTGCTTCATTGCAGGAGAACCTCTTCCAGCAAGAGAGGATCCTTTGACACTGACCATGATCACAATACCTGATGTTGCCATAGATTCAAAGAATCATTAAGCTTGGAGAACCAACATCCCCAAGCCCAAACTCACCCCACCCCTACCATGACCTCCATGGTTCTGGAACAACTTCAGGGATAGGGACTCCTCCATCTCTCTGTGCAGCCTGTGCCAATGCCTGACTGCTCATTTGGAGAAGACATTGCTCCTAGTATCAGACCTGAGCCTTTCTCCCCCTTCCCCTCCTCACCGCTCAACTGGAGGCCATCACCTCTTGTCCTACCATTATGGTGCAGAAGACTCATTTGGCAAGGAAAAAGCAGAGAAATTCCAATGAAAACCCAGTGTTGGGAGGACAGGACCATCCCAGCGTGTGCTGTTTGAGTTTTACTTTGTGGTACCACCATATCCATCCCCTGTGCTGACAGCAGTGCCCCTCGCAGCTAAAAATCACTCTGGTTTTTGGTTAACCTGAATTCACACGAGGATTCAGAGAACGAAGAGCAAATCAAGGACTCGTGGCACAAATGCCATTTCAGTAGAAGACAGAATGCAGAGTCATTTTTAAGAACCAGTGGGTTGTTTTATTTTTATAAATGCAGAGAAAACGCCAAGCCCTGGGAAACAGAAGCAAGCCTTTGTACCGGGTGTTGTTAGAATAAATCCAGCAACACCACAGATGTTATCCTGCACTTCGTTGTTGACTGAGGTAACGAAACCCTTCCAGTGACCCGGACTTCTCCCCGCTACATTCTGGGCATAGAACCCATCCTCTTCCCAGGCAAACACGGCCAACCTTTGGTCACGCCGCAGCCCGTTAGCATGCAGTTATCCCAAACACCTCCCAGGTCCTTTGGTAAACAACTGCGTGGGTCTTTACAAAGCACACATCTGATTTCCTGATTTTTAGTGCCTCTTCTCCTCCTCGTCTCTGTGGGACACCGCTGCCTTCCCAGAAGATGCAGCACAAATGGGGTGCTAGCCAAAAAAAGGTAACCTCAGAGCAGGGGAAAGAAAGGAAGTCTTTTCCTACAGTGAATTCAACTGAACTGCTTTTTGCTGGGCTGCCCTCCCCATTTGCAGCACTGAAGGTTTAGGACGACCTGCTCAGACATCCAGAAGCCAGTGGAGATGAATCCCAACAAAAAGCTTCCCCAGAAACAAATCCCTTGAGACAGACTTCAGCTCGCACTGCAGTCGTGGGGTCTGGTGAGAAAGGGGAGGAAAAGAAATCCAAAGTCCTCTTCGTTCTCAAGTTTTCACTCAAAAGGCTCTGACATGACTAAAAGCAGATTAAAATGAAGCGGCTGCAGGAATTACAGCTCCCAGCTGCCCGTCCTGCTCCAGCATCCCCATATACATGGCACAGACAGCCTGGCTCAAGCAACAGCTGTTAAACCCCTGGAAATTTCACACAGATTTGGGATTTCTTTCATTTGTGAGGCATAAGCTGCAGCTGTTGAGCAGCTGCTCCATGGGAGCTCAACCACTGCTGCAGCAGCGATGGGGATGGGATGAGTGAGACAGGTACTTTGGGCAGAAGCAGCCAGGGCTGCTGTGCTTTCTGTCCCAGGTGATGAGTAGACTGAGAATCATAGAATCATAGAATCACAGAATGGCCTGGGTTGAAAAGGACCACAGTGCTCATCCAGTTCCAACCCCCTGCTGTGTGCAACAGCAGACCAGGCTGCCCAGAGTCACATCCAGCCTGGCCCTGAATGCCTCCAGGGATGGGGCATCCACAGCCTCCTTGGGCAACCTGTGCCAGTGCCTCACCACCTTCTATGTGAAAAAGTCACCTGTGTTTTTGGTGAACGTGGGAGCTCATCCTCAACCACACATGGAGTTGCTAATAGACATATCTGGGCATGAGAGGTGATGGCCTCCTGTTGCAGCAGGGGTAGATCCAAGTTGGGTATTAGGAGCTACTTCTTCTCCAAAGAGTGTTCAGGCACAGGCTGCTCAGGTGGTGGTGGAGTCACTGTCCCGGAGGTGTTCAATGGTGGAGGTGTGGCACTTGGGGATACGGTCACTGAGCATGGTGGGGTGCGTTGAGGTTGGGTTTGGTGAGGAAGCTGGCATGGAGCTGATGCTCAGGTAGGGCTGCCCTAGGGTACAATGATATCATCAGCAGATGAAGGATGACCTCTGAGATATAATGTCAGCCTTTTTATCAACACCTGTCAATTTGCCACTACTTCCCGTGGAAAAAAAATACTTGGATTAATCATGATCTTTATGTCCTTTTAATTTTTCTTCATTTTGCTATATCCCCTTATCCATTCTGGATGAGGAAATTAAAAAAAAAAAAAAAAAAAAAAAAAAAAGCAAGCAGAACGCAGAAAAATCTCCCATATTGCAAATGCTTTCCTAATTTCCTTGCACAGAATTAAGAATGAAATTCCAACCGTACACTTTAAGCAGTCACATGCCTCACAATAGCCTCACTGAGGGTGTATGTTAAAAACAAATAAAACACTTGCTGTGTGTTGTTAAGTCCTATCAGCCTCCACCCAAAGATACTGCACTGCTAACACCCAACCGCTGGAGGAGGAAACACCCTGTGTGACAGCACAGCCCCCACAGCAGCACCTGAGCATCTGCAGGAGCATCACATCACGTTTTGGGGTGGAACAATGAAAGCTTCAAACTTGAAAGAATTTCCTTCATGCAGCATCATCCCTCCTTTCCATGCAGAGAAAGGTTTTCATGGCTTTGGAATGCCAAGAATTTGGAAGCAACTCAGGTATATGTTTTTTTTAGGTGGGGAAGACCGCAATGCTCGTTGATCTACGAGCCAGAAATACACCCACACAGTGCTACTGATAAAGCCTGTGGGCAATATTAGCATTGGCGCAGCAGCCGTTATCAGAGAGGGCAGGGCAGTCGCATGGGATGATGGAGATCCTGCAGCCAAGTGTATTCGAACGAATCCCAACTTCACTGAGCTGGATGGAAAGTTGCACTTAGAGTTGGGATCTGCAGTAGGAAAATGTGTCCTGGGAAGTTTTAGCTGAAGGGATGCAGGGCAGAGTCTGCAGGGACAGTGAAAGGCTGGGAGCAGTGGGGTCATAGAATCGCAGAATCATTGCGGTTGGAAAAGATGCCCGCAATCCCCACATCCCCAATGCATCCCCACCAAAATCCCCACATCCAACCCCAACCCATCCCCACCATGGCCACTAACCACGTCCTCCCATGCCATAGTGCTTCAGAGTCTGGCTATGCCCCCAGGGCAGCCCCTCTCTGGTTCAGCAAAAGGGCGCAAAGGGCTCTTGATCATTGAGTGTAAGAGCTTGGACTGGGAGAAAAAGTCAGTGGGTGCTGATGGGACCACAGCAGCTGAAGCCATTCCACGCAAATTGAGAATAAAGCGCCTCTCGGCAAAGACTTTGATTGCCCTCATGGAAGAGGTGTCATGGGAGACGGTAGATCTGCATTTCGTGATGCCTTCTGCTCCAGACAGTGCCCTTCTTAACGGCGTGCTTTGGCCAAATACAGCTTACTGGGGATCATGGGGGAAAATAAAGAGGAACTGGATAACGTTTCTTTGTTGAGGAGCCTTTGGCACAGTGAGTCAGTTTTCAGAGGGAAGCATCACTCGGTAAGGGGGATTCTCTGAAGCATGGTCTGTCTTTTTCAGAGGAAGAAAAACCTTTAAGAATCCCATCTGGTCCCTCCTGCTGTGCCAGCCAGCCCCGGTCGCGCTCGGGGGACGGCTTTGTCTCCCTCCAGCTGTGTCAGGATATTTGTCGTCACTGTGGAGCAGTTCTCAGAAACCGCCCGGTGCTTTAATCCTTCCCCATCGTTCCTCCAAGTCCATTTCTCCTCTTCTTCCCAAGAGCTGAGCAATTGTGAGAGAGACCCTACATGCCAGCAAAGCCCTTAGGGGAGCTCAGTACCAGGGGGAATGCGCTCGTCTAAGTCTGGGAGAAGGGGTCACAAGAGGCCAAGGACAACCACGGGGTCCTACAGGTGCAGTCCCAGCTCCCATCCCTCACTCTGCAAAGACTCCACGAGTTGGGGAAAAAAAGAAAAAAATGAGATGAGTGGGGTTTTCTTTTCTCCTTTTTTTCCATTCTTAGAGCTGCACTGCGTAGCACCCGTTGGCTCAGCAGACCGCAGTGTAGGGTTTTCGTCCACCCAAAGGCTCCGTGCAGACACCTCTGCCATAACATCGTGCTTATGAAATTGTCCCAACCTCTGCAGCTCAGTTCTCCTCCGAACAATGCGTTCTCTGTGAGGCCCTGAATAGAAAACATCAGCCCATAGTGATGGAGCTCCAGTTAGTGCCCAGCCCTGGGAATGGGATAAAAGTGCTTTTCAATGAGCACTTGGGAAAAAAAATGTCTTTTAATGCTCACACAGTACTCCTTTTAAAACGCTAACACCACTTGCAGCTATTGATAAGGCATTGCACTAATCTTAGCAAGAGGTTCCCATGACCTTTCAGTATCTGCAGCACTGCAACTTTTCATAAAATTATTTTTGCAGGGAAAACAACGTAAAATAAGCCAAAGGATTGACAGCAGACAAATGGCCGCTTGTTAGGAAGCCAAAAAGAAGAGGAGAATTTGGTACTGGAGGAACCTGGTACTGAAGGCAGCGGAGTGGCAACAGAAAGAAACTGGGAAGGAGGGGGAGATCAGCGGGGCCCTGAACTGAAAAATGAAATGCAAGTGGGTGTTGTGGTGCAGGGAGAGCTGAGCTCTCAGGATGTGTCATCTCACACCACACTTTGCAACGCTGCAAACCAGCTGGCTGCAAAAGTCATTTCAAAGTGCACAATTCCGGAACCAGACCTTTTCCACACGTAAAGGACGGGAGACGTGCTGCAGCAATTTCATGGTGTGGAAGGAAAATTGGAACGAAGTCCCTGAGGGTCTCTCTTTGGCTGAAATTGGAACCTGGCGCTCTGCTGGTGCCTCTGTGAGCGCTCCGTGCGTACAGAAGTTCCCCCAGCACAGCTATGGTTCTCGGGGGGTTGCAGTGATACCCTCCTTCTTTTGCATGTATTTCGACATTCTTTAAACTGCAAAAAAGCAAGCTGCTTTTACGCAAATATGCATGTAAATGCATGCAAAGAAAAATGAACCAGACTCCTTCATTTCCACCAGACCACCGAGATGGCAACACGAGCTTCCAGCAGCCTGTCCTTTTAAGATTTTTTTTATTGTGGCTGACAGGAGACAGAACCTGCAGTTTTGACTCAAGTACAACACTGCTCCTGCTGCCAGTGAGCAGTTTTTTCCCAGTAAAAGCAATAATTACTTTTACTAAGAACAGCTGTTGTCCTGGACTCGGCTCAGCATTCTCCTCCCTGAACGCAGCAGTGCAAACCTGTATCTTGGAAATACCAGCGCGAGCTCAGACTGCATAGAATCACAGTTCCATAGAATCATTAAAAAGATCTCCAGGATCTCCAGGTCCACCCCAACCCCTCCCCACCATGCCCACAGACTGTGTTCCCAAATGCCACCATTGAACAGCTCCAGGGATGGAGACTCCCCTGTCTCTGTTCCCTGTCCTGGTGCCTGACCACTCTTTGGAGAAGAAATTGCTCCTAATAACTTCCTAATACCCAACCTGGATCTCCCCTGGGGCCACATCACTTCTCATCATGTGCCCTTCATGGCATTCATCATAGAGAGAACGCCCAGACACCAGCATGCATGGGACCTCAAATATTTGCTCTCCAAGTCTCCTCTGTGTCCCCACCAGCATCAGTGGGATTTGGGCTCCTAAACCCCTTGATTCTTCTGTGAGGCTCAGAAAAAGAGAAAAATGATCTTTTCCTGAAGCTCAGTGTGCTGAAGATTTGCAGCACCAGACATTCCAGCTTCCTACATTCAGCCTCAAGGCTGCTTTGTCTAATGGGACTTATTCATAATTACTCAAGCTGTTAATTTTACTCTTATGTAAATGGTGCTGTGAGGCAAAGCATGAAGGCAGCAATGCACATACAGGATAATGGATGGCAGGAGGAAAGAATGAAGCTTGCACAGCGCAAGAATGGCTCTGGATGCTGAGCAGATCCCAGCAAGCAGGAAAGCTTTTGGGAATTCCCTAGAAATTCAGGTGGTGTAAACATGCTCCTCTTCAAATGATAGGAGGAATACATGGTGCTCATCACACAGCCACCAGGAGCTGACTTGCTGTTGGATGCAAAGGCAACGCAAGCAGATGCACGTGGAAATTACCAGGAAGACATCCCAAGCACTTCTATTTCTGTGCTGGTATTTGCCCACATAACCAGCACTTGTTTTCCATCCTAAGCCTCATTACTCTCTGTTAAAGGGAGTCTGCTCAGTGCCTTAGTTCTTTGGCTGCTGCATCTATTTTGCAAGCCATGGAGATGTTGGGGGAGAACAAGATTGGATTTCCTCTGAACACCGACATCATTGCTCATCACACGGTGCTGAGAAGTACTGGAAAGCAAAACACAAAAAAATAAAAGCAAATTTTCAAAAAAAAAGTGACAGAAGTTCAACAAACTCCGCCGGTTAATAGACTGCAGCACTAATTTGCTCAACTATAAACCGTCACTTAGGAACCACAGACGTGGGTTGAGGTTTTCACATCTCTGTTAATTTCTAACATAATGGATCTGAGCCCTCTGGCCACAGCTTTTCCTGCTTTTATTATTTCCTGGGCCTCTTGCTTTTTTTTTTTCCGTGGAGGCTCTGTGTGCAGGAACACCTGCTGGCAGTGCATTGACTTTCCCTGGTTTCCTCACACAGGGCCCCAGGAAGGTGCCATGGACTTCTGCAGCCCCACAGAAAACAGTCCCACAGGTGGCTTGGAAAGTTAGTCCAGAGTTTTGCCTGAGCTCTGGGAATGCTTAAAAGAGCAACAGAGACACGTATTTTACTCATTCTAAGCAACTCATTACCCATTTCACCACAATTGCCATATAGAGCTTACACAGAAACATTAAAAGGAAAAAGAGCAATTCGCTCAGCTAGAGAAGGATATTCCCAAGAAGCAAAGAATTGTCAATGCATTTTTGGCTGAACAAGAAGAAAGAGCAGCCAACAGACACCGAGTTTCTAAGTAAGATGCAAAAGTTCACAAGTGGGCAGCAAAAGGACTGGACTTCTTCTCTCCCAAGCCCAGGGCCACCTCCCTGCATGGTCACAGAGGTCAAGGCAAAGAGCTTTATTGAAACAGCCAGGAGCATTGAGCTGGGGCTCAGTGACTGGAAGGGTCACAGATTCTGCTCTTGGTCTTTTGCCTCTTCCAGAGAAAGCTGGAAGAGGTGGGAAGGAGGGAAACAAATATTCAAAATCCGTCTTAGATAATGGAAACGAGAGGGTGGTGTCAACCTCTAAGAATTAATGGGAATGGAGAATGATTGCAGCTGCTTTGCAGGAGATGGAGCTGCAAGTGTCAGCCAACGTGCTGAACCAGCTAAGGATAATCTCTATAATTAAAGATAATCGCCAGAAGACTTTTTTTTGTTGTATCTTCTTCTGTCTTTCTTCCTTTATTCCAAACCTCTGCTTTAGCCTGATGCACTCTTTCATCTTTCATTCCTTGTCTCACAGTGTGGCTGGTGAGCACAGGAGACACAACAAGGTGTTCTTCCTGGGTGTGATGATCCTTCCAACTGGGTTAAGGGGACACAGTGACCCAGCTCTGCCTCTACAAAGCGCTGCTCTGGGAGGAAAGGAGCCACAGAATGGTTTGTGTTGGAAGGGACCTTAAAGACCCCCCAGATTCAACCCCCTACAGACCCCACGTTTGGGTCAGATGCCACCTTGGTATGAGGAGGAGGAAACGTGTCATAGGCAGGAGGAAACATGTCAACAGTGACCAAAATCTCAGGAAAGTTCTCTGACCTGGAGCAATACAGCTGGACCCACAGACTCTGAAAAATGTGCAGTGATCACCTAATACCTGCACAGTGCTCAGCAGGAACAACTCTATTGCTCATCTCTAGCTGGACATTCTCCATTGCCATCTGTCTCAACACAGACCATCAACACATGTGCTAGTTCTTCCAGCTCCACCAAGCCAATTTGAGCAACTGCCTGAGTAAAGCCCTAATTTATCATATGGTCAAAAAAAATCCACATTCTCTGCAGTTTTACATGTAACTTTGGAAGCAGCGTGCCATTTCCTGACGTGTCTGTTCCTTATTTACTGTCCAGAGACATCCTTTGGTTCTCAATTGCTCTACATCTCAAGGCAGCAACCTTTCCCTCATTATTTCTGGGCTCCAGGGCACAAAATGTCACTGGGGACACTGAGATGTCGGAAGTTCCTTTCAAAATCACTTCATGTTCTGCAGAACTCCGCCTGCAATATCCACTGTCAGATAACTTCACCACTTGCTATATCAACTTCCAGCATTCCCTATGGTGCGTTTTGTTGCAGCTACATGAATGAGTCAGTTATAAGAGAATTACTAATTGAGTAAAAAGTGTGATTTTACATACTCGGTATTCTCTGGAAGTCTAATTATAGCTAAGTAACAGTCTGAAGGGCTTTCAAACCTAGTAGAGTGTACTGAGAAACACAGCACTTTCATTTTTGTCCAGCAGAGAAGGTACAAAAGTACTGAATTGGTGTTTTGCATGGGGCTGCAGTCTTCTCCTCCCAGAGGAGACACAACTTTCAGTTCCACATGGAAACCACATGCACATGTTACAGCTTTATGCACTGAAAAGCATCAGCACCATGGTATTCCCTTCCAAGTTAGAAATGTGCCCCATTCTACTCCACAACCATTTACTAGGCATCAAAGAGCAGAAAAGATATCTGTTTCCATTGCGTGCACATTCCATTTCCAAAAGCAAAGCCAAGTGGTGAGTTGGTGCTCCAGCTGAGCCTTGCACACCTGGAGCAGAATGGTACATTCTGTGATGGGATATGGAATGAAATCAGAGCATCCTCGCTCTTCCACTGCTCCATCAAACACCTCTGCTGTGCTGTAGAAACCAAGGGAGAGCTTCTCCTACATTTACAATACATACATACAAGGGAGAGCATCTCCTACATCCCTGCATGTGGGACCACCTTCAATATGAATCGCAACTGCATGGATTACTGTAGTGGCCAGAGAAGTGACATTGTGTTGACAGCAAAGGTCGGGACTCAAGACCTGGGGTTTCCTACAGTTGCACATTTGGACTCTCATGTCCAAATTCACCCAGCATTCCTGAATATACAAGCTCTTGCTGTTTAGAATTAAGATCTGGTTTATTCCCTTTGGGAGGCTGGTCTTGTCTGGAAGCCCTTCTGCCTTCTGGTGTAGTCTGGTTCTGCAACTAACCCTCACACAGAGCTTCAGGCTTGTGAGCTGCACTGATTTTCCAATAAGGAAATGACAGAGAGTCTGCAGAGCTGGCTTCTGCCCCTGCCTGAGCTTTCTCCACTCTCTGGCATCTGCGTTGAAGAGATTTTTGCTTCCAGAGCCCAGAGTGATTTCTGCAAAATCCCTCTACAACCAGTGTTCTCCACGCATGAACTCATGCAATGGGCTCCAGAACATCTAGGCACTGCTGCACAAATTGTGTTACATCCAACTGTGTTTCTGTGTGTGTTGTATTTTTCCACAGAGAAAAAAGAAGGAACTACTGGGAAACAATTTTCCGCTTCTCTTTTGAAGTCTATGGTGCAAGGTTTATTTCCCTAGGAAATAGCTGCCCCCAATACCAGCATTAACAAACCAGGGCTCCTCAGAGGTTTCTAGTGTTGTACTGATGTGAGCTTGCACTGAGGGTTTCATTGAAAAGCAGCCTCTGATGGCAGCCAGCTAAATTCCCCATTTATCATTTCTAGGAAACGAGAAGTGCCTCAGCCCGTGCTGAAAGCCTCCTCTGTCTGCGCATTGCAGGCACATATCCGCTGAGTTAGCTCTGCAAAAATCCCCCCCGAGAGTGAGTGCTCTAAAACCTCCCCAAAAGATGAAGCCCTGGGAATTTCACTGCAGCAAGAAATTTCTCTCTGCCTGCACAAGTGTAAATTTGATGAAAACAAGTACAGCTTTCCAGAATTTAATTTGATAAAGCCTTCTGGGCTGGGTTTTCTTTGTGCTGTGATAAGCTTCACTGTTGCTTCTTGAATCAAAGAATTATAGAATCATGAAGGTTGGAGAAGACCCCCAACATCCCCAAACCCAACCTCAATCCACCCCAGTGTGCCCACTGACCACATCCCCAAGTGCCTTACCTCCTTGGTTCCTGAACACCTACTGGGTCGGGGACTCCACCACCTCTCCGTGCAGCCTGTCTCACTGCATCAACGCTCTTTCAGAGAAGAAATTGTTCCTAATTAACGGACCTGAAGTTCCCCAACACCACTTAGGGCCATTCCCACTTGTCCTATCCCTAGTTACCTGCTGAAGATGAGCAGTGTGCATCTTTGGATTCATTTTGTCCAGGAATTGTTTGTCCAGGTGCAGTAGGATGAGGCTTTCATCCTCTGCCAGAGAAGGATGCAACTGCACAGCTGGGAAGCAATTACATCTCCTGCAGAGCAGCTCAAGAAAATGCAGGTAACTTGACTCATACTTGTGCACGTGTGCGTGGGCCAAGTGTCTTATGACAATCTCCCATGTCTCTCAGCCTGCAACAGTGAATTCAAGTCATAGAATCACAGAGTTGTTTAAGGCTGGACAAGTGAGCTCAAATCACAGAATCATAGAACCACAAAGGTTGGAAAAGCCCTGCAAGATCCCGCAGCCCAACCCCAATCCACCCCACCATGCCCACTGACCAAGTCCCCCTGTGCCACATCTCCATGGTTCTGGAACACCTCCAGGGATGGTGAGCCCATCATCTCCTTGGCCAGCTGTGCCAATGCCTGACCACTCTTTCAGAGAATAAACTTTTCCTAGCATCAAACCAGAAACCTATATGGAATCAGGGGATAAACAGACGCATTACACAAAATTAATGGATATTTGAGGGTCATAGGCTGTGAAAGTGAAAAATCTCAGCCCTGCTCACAGCTCTGTGGGCATCTCCTATCTTCCGGGTGCTGCATTAGGTCTATCTGAAGATCCAACTAGAAACTGTTGGTTAGATCTGTGCTGCAACCTGCCAAGCAGACAGGGGAATACAGCCAAGCCTTGTTTTTTTCCACTGACAAGGCTTTCAGCAGATTCTGCTGGGAAATGTTCCCAAGCAGGCATTTTTCCCAAGTCACATCTTCCAGGGAGGCATCTCCCACCCCAACACCATGTGGGTCCTTGTATTTATCTGGGGATAAAGTAGGGCTCTCCTCACCATCAGATTAGGATGTGTCATGCACAGCAGGAGGGACAAGATTAATACAAAGCAGAAATACTCCCCAGGTCTGGCAACCTCACAGCTGATAATGAGAAACATTTCCTCTAACAGAAGTCTCCCAAAAACAGAAACTCAAAGAGTGGCTTAACATGAAAAATCTTGACAAATCATCCCAAACCAAAGAGAAAAGCGATGTAAGTCAGATTTCCCTTTGGATAATTGGTCCCTGAGGCCAGCAGCAGACAAGAAGCATTTAGCCAGGGGGTGACACAGAGGTGGGCAGTGCTTCAGCAAAACAGCCAAGCTGCTGGGGGTTGATGCGGTTCCTGTGCTGGGCAGACGGGGACAGGACTTGGGGATGGGACAGCAGGAGTCCCACGCACAAAGCTAAGAGGAAATCCTCCTGCAAGCACCGCAGCTCTGGTTTTGTAGCACCTGGGAATTTCACGCTAGCAGAGCAGAGCCCACGGAGCACTCACAGCTCTGTATGTCACCCAGCGCAGCAGGTTTGTGTTTCCAGCGTGGTTCAGTCATTTTTCACTACTCCCCCCACCCCGGTAGGCACTGCCCCGTCTTCCATTTGCGCACGGGCTGAAGCAGCGCAGCACCACAGGCGCTGTAGTAATAACGCTCTTTTATGTGGGTTTAATCATTTCCCAGCATCTGCCAGACCGCGAACTTGAAAGTCTTCAGGAATGTGACTCACTCCGAGAGCAGCGCTCATTGGTCGCCCGGCTCTCCTGATTTCGCCCCGTAAAAGTCCCGCTCCCATTGGAAGACAGGGCTGAGGTGTTTCCTCCGCAGTAATTGCAGGTCGCCGACCCGCAGTAACCCCACACCGGTGTCACCCGAGCTCATGCCCCGCGCTCCGAAATGCCCATTCATCCCCCAGCAACCCTGCAACAAACGCCGAACCCCGCCTGGAAAATTGCAGAAATTCCCTTCGGTGCGATGCACTTCCTATTTTATGGCCCATATATTTTATAGGGTAAGACTATCTGC
Organism: Lagopus leucura; assembly: GCF_019238085.1. NCBI lineage: Eukaryota > Metazoa > Chordata > Aves > Galliformes > Phasianidae > Lagopus > Lagopus leucura. The sequence goes on from NW_024962253.1 coordinate 8,040,259, forward strand.
AAGGCCGGGGGGAAAAAAAAAAAAAAAAAAGCAAAAAAAAAAAAAAAAAAAAGCAATTCTCTTCAAATGTATTAAGTGTCCAGATTGGCCACGGTGTGCTTAAAGAAAAGGGTTTTGATGAAAAGGCTCAATCTGTTCTGAATTAGCAGGGTCCTGCTCAGGAGACTTGTCTGAGCTGGAGAAGAGCGCTGGAGATGAGTGCAGCACTGATAGGGATGAATGGAGTTTAGGAACACTTCTGGAGTCAGATACTGGCTTTGCAAGGGATACATAAAGCTGAAAGCTGAGACGTGTGGGCGCTGTGTGGCTCAGCACCACTCAGACCAATGTCAGGTCTGCACCTGTAAGCCATGGGGCAGATGAGAGACTCATGGAAGAGATGATGCTGTGATTTGTGCTTTCAGTTATACACCCCTCCTCTCACAGGAAAGCAGACAGGAGAGCATTCCCCAATTACAAGGAACCAGGAAATGTCAAACTCGACAGCAGTGTCAAATTCCAGCCCAGGGCAGGGGTGATGGGCTCAGCTGCTGCAAAGCAAACTGCATTTTGGAGGAGAGCACCGTGTGTGTGCAGCACAGAGCAATTCACGTTTAATAACCAGCCTGAAAGCTTCTTGGTGCCTCCACACACATCCCCTCCACCCTCCCTCCATCCATGGAGACAGGTGGTGCAGCATTTGGGAGTGAGGCTGCATGCAAGAAGGATGTTTGCCTTTTAGAAAATAAATTAGCCAATGATTTTGCTAGTAAAGGCTTGACAGTCTCAATTACAGGGAGAAGAGACGCATCGATTTCACTTCCTTCCCAAGCACCTGTTTCTCAGGCTCACCACGTCCATGAGCCCAGAGGGGTGCCTCCTTTCTATGTTCATTCATCCACGGGCACTCACGGCCCAGCAGGACCAGGGCTCCTGTTGTGGTCACCATTTCAGCCCAAGATGAGTCAGCCAAAGAATTCTGCACCAATTAATTTCAGCAGTGCGTTTGCACCAAAGGCCTCATTAGAAAGCTCAGACCAAAGCAGGCATGAGAAGTCAATGCATTCATGAACCATTTTTCCAAAGCATAATAAAAGCCAAAGCAGCACGGCAGCCCACCCTCCCCAGGCTGAGCATTGGATCACACTTTAAAGAGAACTTCTTGGATGTGTGTGTGGAACATGGCCACTCACTGACAGCCCGCCATGAAGCTATGGACACGATTATTTTATCTCCCAATTACACATCCTCAGGGGGTTTGCAAAATGAGGCTGCTGGATGGTATCAGGCAACCTTCCTTCTTTCACGGACAATTCTCTCCCCAGTTTATTCCAGGAATATGCTACTTAAGCAGACTAAAATGTTACTTAAAAGCACAACTTTGGCTTTACGTGTTTTGCAAAGGCCGTCAGTATCCTGGTGAATCGTGCAGGTTCACTTCATGATCTTGGAGGTCTCTTTCAACCTCAGTGATTCTCAGTGGTGGGGATGAACTGATGGGCTTGATGACCTTAGAGCTCCTCTCCAACCTTAATGATTCTATGACACTGTGAGTGGCTATGCTGGGGATAGGTTGATGGTTGGACTCAATGATCTCAGAAGTCTTGTCCAACCTTAATGACTCCATGATTCTGCATTTTTTCCCAGACATCTCTACTGAGTCGGTTTCTTTTCTTTTCTGCAAACAGCACTAGAAAGAAGATGGTGCTGGAGGAGCAGGAAGTCCCAAAATGGATGGATGGATGGATGGATGGATGGATGGATGGATGGATGGATG
>NW_024962253.1:8042024-8046693 GCF_019238085.1 Lagopus leucura
ATGGATGGATGGATGGATGGATGGATGGATGGATGGATGGATGGATGGATGGATGGAGAATGAGAGGCTGCCTCTTCTCCAGCTATCTGCTTCAGGCACACTAAACTTCGTGTCCATTCACACTAAACTTTGTAACACATGGAAAAAGTCACTCATATCATTGTTTTTTCCATTTTGCATTTGCACAATGCCTACAGCTTCCCAGTGAGCGGTGACAACGTCACTACTTGCAAACCATAATCCAACATTGACATCTTTTGCAAACATCCATTTCATCCCCAAATGGCATTAAAAATCATTACATTGTTGGCGAGTTCAGTGGAGCTCATAGCACACACATGGATGTTTTCCCAGCTTACTCACAAACTGGAGAAAATTCTTAATTACTTCACAGTAGCAGACATCATCTGTTAACAGGCTAAAAATAACCAGACCTAAAAAAAAAAACAAACATACTTATTTGATCATCATGACATTAAGGTCAGTCCTTATCCTGTCCGGCTCCTTGTCATCCAACGTTGCAGAAGACAAACGTGCCTGCAAATCGCTGTGATTGCAGTCATCGATGTGCAGTCAGCAGTTGGGCAATGCCAGGATGCACTGCTGCAAGGCAGCCAGAGCACGTTGCAAGGCCTTGAATCCTGGCCAGCATCCCCCCATCGCCATCATCCTGAGCAGGAGATGCCACGGTGCAGCTCCTGAGCCCTGAAAGCCAAGTGCTTGCTTAGGAGCTGATAAAAAAGGAGGTGAGGTGCAGAGCTAGCATGCACAGCTGACTTTCCTAGAAGCCTTCTCCAGGAATTCTGCCGTCAGCTCATCGCTATTCATGAAAGTTTGCAGAAGACAGATAGCAGCAATCATTGCGGGTCAGGAAAGCGCAGTCTGGATTCCATCCTGACCGCTGCGGCTTCACCACCACCAGGTACAGCTGTCTGCCTGCTGCTGCCCTCAGCCTAGTTAGCTTCAGAGAGATCATGTGGAGAGATGTGCTACAATGGAAGCAGTGGTTTTATTTCATAAAAAGCAAATAGTTTGGGAAAGCTTCCAAGGCAGCTAGAAGCACTGAGCTGGACACGCCAAGACACGATGCACGCTGGACACTGCTCTCCACCACAGCCTGCCAGCTGCATTCTCCAGCCAGCTGCTTTATGAGATGATGAGTTTTTCCATGCACCAGGACTGAATGTGGAAGCAGTGATCGAAAGAGCAGTGAGACACACAGATGGTTTCTTTGTCAGGACAGCAGCCATTACACAAACCCAGCCCACGGAGGCTCAGGGCAGTCTCAGCTCTCTCCATTGACTCAGACCAACTGCTCTTTTTCCTAGGAAAACCTGAACAAAAGTCAGTGGGATTCACAATGGAAGAGCCAAACTCACCCCAGAACTTGAGCACAACTGCAAGTAAAAGCAGAGAGAATGAGAAAATCCCCCCATGGAGCCCTGCCTCTGGTTTGGGCACTCTTCTTCTGGCCTTCAGTTCAGCAGAATGGTGGGAGCTCACATGTCGGGTATGTTGGACAGCCCGTACCGCTCCCATCATGTGCTCTAGAAATTGTTCCTAATATTCAACCTGAATGTAGTACATGAGATCCAGGTATCATTGCAATGCAGTTATAACAATTTCCCTTAGTTTTCTAGCTCATTTCTCCCAGCTCAGAGCATTTTGTAGGAATTGGAGTGTCACTCACTACAAGAACTCCTGCTCATGCCACCACTGTTCCAGGCCAGCTCGCACAGCCTCCTAACACCATATTTCTTTTAGAAAAGCAACAAAAAGAGTGTGGGAAGCGTGGAGGGTCCAACATGCCGATGCACACCCTCAGAAAAACCCCGTCATGCTCACTCCTTTCTCCCTTGCCTCTGCTCCTTTGTAGTCATGACCTCTCCCTGGTGAGGCCAATCTTCTCCTTGATGGTATTTCAGGGCGCTGCATGAAGAATTAGCCAGGACACAGCACTCTTTGTTCAAACACTTATTTTAATGTATGTAAACGGGGCAGGTTACTTCTCAGGCCCTTACACCCATCAGCAGGTATAGACCTTCATGACCAGCAGCAGTCAGAGCACAGCCAGGCACACATCTGTGCATAACACGAGATGCATTCTTCCATCACAACCTGCCCAGCAGATATTTTGCAAGACAACAACTCCATATATGACCTCCAAGAGGCAAATCTGCAGGATTTGTCCCATGCTTGGGTCAACTCTTTCAATAAAGACAGAAATCAGGGTTTAATGGAGGAACACGGAAATCTCGCACACGTGTTCTGAGACAGAGCACAGCCATTTGTGCCATGGTGTTTTAGTGCCACAGCAGAAGGCACCAGTAGAGCCGCCAGAGGGAGAAGCAGGGTAGGATTTTGTTCCACACATCCCCTGTTGCACTGAACACAGCCACTTTTTGCTTTTAGTACCAAATTCCAGTGCTTAAAGGCAGCAAAGAAGAAAGCAAAGGAAAGAAAGAAGAGCAGACAGAGGGGGAGGAGGATCAGAGGCCAAAGGGCATGCAGAGCCTCGTACAAAGCACTGCTCTTTTTTGATCTTGTTCTTCATCAGGAAGATCCCTCCCACTTTGTACAGTCACAAGCCACGTTATGATTTGCTTTCCTGACAGGAAGAAACACAGCATCAGAAATCTGCAGAGGAACTCTCACACACAAATCTGAATAAGGGTCACGTTTTCAAAGAGGACCCCAAAGATCTGGGGGCCACCCGCAGCTTTCCAATATGCTTTATGTGAATGTAGATGAGAAGTCCCAAGGCCCCTCTCTCTTCCAGCGCATCTTGGCCCCCCTGCTCTTATCACAGTGCATATTCCTTTCTCCCACAAAAGGTGCTTGCAAAGTTTGTAACCAGAAGAGCTGCCCTTATCGCGTGCCCATCTGACACCTTCATGGTCCCATTCTCAGACATGGTTCCCTTCTCAGATGGCGTTTTTGCAGAGTTTAGGTTCTGAGCAAACTGCACGAATGACCTCAAATTGCTGATTTGTCTACAGGGTTTCTGAACATCTGTGCTGGGGAAAAAAAAGAGAGAAAAAGATTCTCTGTAGGTATATCCACTCAGATAAATCTGTGAGTCCATGTACTGATAAATATTGGAGAGATGCAAACCGAAGTGCAGAAAGCTTTCAGTCAGAGCTCATACTTCCTCAAGCACCAAACTCAATCCTCCTCAAGACACAGAACCACAAGAAATCAGGTTTCCCAGCTGCAGTGTGGAAAGGAATGCTCATCATCTCTTTTGGGCAAGGTACAGGAAATACCTGGGAGGTGGGAGGTGTCTCTGCCTATAGCAGGATGTTGAAACTAGATGATACTAAAGGTCTCTTCCAACCCAAACCATTCTATGACTCTATGAAATTAAAAGCATACGAATCCAAAATGGGCAGATGTTAATGGGGAAAATACCCTCAGCAAATTACTAAATGCATCTGGCAATCTCAGCATTACGCTTATAGGACAGAAACTGAGGTTCTAACGGGAGAACTCCTGTCCAAGCCCCTGCATGAAGCCAGGTCAGATCAGGCTGCTCAGGGCTGTATCAGTTGAGTTCCAAGTGTCTCCAAGGATAGAGGCTGTGCAGCCTCCCTGGGCATTCAGCTCTTTCTCTCATCTATTAGCTGCAGTGCTTTTGGATGGCAATGTATAGGTCAATGGCAAGTGAATGAAAGTAATCTCACATTCAGGGTGCCAACTGATCTCTCTCTCTTGGGGTTCCCCATCAACTATCACAACCTGCCCAGAGAGGTGATGGTGCCCCATCTGTGCAGACACCCAAGGTCAGGCTGGATGGGCTCTGAGCACTGATGGAGCTGAGGATGTCCCTATTTACTGCAGAGAGTGAGACCAGATTTCCTGTAAGGGTCCTTTCCAACTCAAATGATTCTATGATGAACACTTATTAACAGCAGAAGGAAAAATAGTTTTGGTAGAGTCCAGAGTGCATCCTACTTTAAAAAACAAACCAAAAAAAACCCCTCCGTCTCTACAAAGTGGTTCTCAAGGGGAAGTGCAGAGCACAGCCTTTTTCTTCCTGCAGCTGCATGAAATAATTCCACACAGTGACCTCAGCCCCTGTATTTGCACTAGGAAATCACCCTGCATTGACAAATCACCACTGGTATTTTCAGCCTCCCAAGAGTACTCCTGACACAGCTCCATCACAACAGCAGTGCTCTGGAGATGCTCATTGCCATATGTGGGAATCTGGCCTCCAGGGAGCACACTGCATGAGCAGGTTCAGCGGGTACAAGAGAACAGAGGTGCAAGTCCTAGCCCATGCTGAGGCTTACTGCACATTCCGCACCATCCTGCAAGATGCCTAAGCCCTAGAAAGGCTTTGGCAAGACCAAACACACCTTAGAGTGGTTACTAAAGCCAGAAGAAAATATTACAACCATAAATGCAGCTCCATGATCTCAGAGCCTATGAGAAACAGGGGCTGATCTCAGGGAGCCAAGAGGCTCTGCCAGTTGCAATATTTTTACATACTATTTCCTTCATTACTTACATATTTGCATACATATTTCCCGCATGAACAGAGCCCGTTTCCAGGCTCTTTGTGTGTGCAGTCTTTGTGTGGACAGACAAGAATGGAGGAGGGCAGGTCCTGAGGTAGCGGGCATGGTGGGGATGAGTTGTGGTTGTACTTGATGGTCTCAGAGAG